>NW_026045580.1:0-29057 GCF_023898315.1 Schistocerca nitens | reverse complement strand
CAGTAACGAAGGTGGATGAGCCGGTGGACCGGGTACTGGACTGCTGACGTGGCCCCATTGCATAGGTCGTCAGCTGAGTAGGTTAGAGCGTCGTGGTGTGAACACAAAGGCCATGTATTCGATCGCAGCAAGTGCCATTTAATTTTTCTCTCGTAAAAGACAGTGCTTCCTCCAGCGAGACACTGCCAGGTAAATACCAAGTGATATGCACAAGAAGCAAGATGTCTGCACGTTTGCTGGCGTTGTGGCTAGCGGCCGTAGCACGCTGAGTGCAGCGGTTCTCGGCTGTTCATTGGAGTTAAGAACCGTTGTGTGTGGTTAGTAGTTGGGTGGGTGACCAGCTGGGAGCTCGACCTGCGTTTGGCTTCTTTCCTTTTGCCTTTTTACTTCGGTTTCGTTGCTGCTTAGCGTTAATGATGCTGTTCAGCACGCTGACGCCACTCTTGCCTCTCGGTACACTAAGGCGCGAATCTGTGGCCACAATAAAATGAAAGGTTCTGTCGTGTGTTTGTCGTTTTTTGGTCTCTCACAGTCGTTTCTCGCGCCTGCCCTCTACATATATGCCCGTTTCCAAGCGTCAGCTTTCGCGTCAGCCGAGCAAAGTCGAGACAAGTCGACACATGGAGACACACGATGCTGTGAAACGAAATCCGGCGACTAGCGCACTGGCTACACGGAGTGAGACGTGGGGCGAAGGAAAACTATTCGTAGCGCGACAGTTCTCAGGTTCGAGGATCGCGTTACGTTACGTGGAATATCCCTAGAAGAAAAATTTACGTTTCGTGCGGTGGCCGGGAGTCGAACCCGGATCAACTGCTTGGGAAGCAACCATGCTGACCGTTACACCACCACCGCCTTGCGCTGCGTTTCACTCACGCCGCGATGTGTCGGCTACCCTCCTGCCACCAGAGGCCGAAGGCGATGACGCTGTAGGCGCTCTACGCCAGGGCGGAGGTGAGCACATCTGAACGCAGTGTGTAGGTGCTGCTAGGGCGATGTAGCGTAACTAGAAGCAGAACTGACATCCATTGAAAAAACTGCCCTTTAATTTACAGCAGCGTGATCAAAGAAATATGTAATGTGACGTACTTACTGACGATCCAGAGACGATTGAGCATATGTGTGCCAGTACAGAAGTAGAAAGCGCGTACGTATCACAGTGTTAAGTTGGTTAGTTTGATTCTCGCCTGGAGCATATCATTAGCTTCCCTGAGGGTGAAATGCACAGCGTAGCCGTTGCTAGGGAACGGCCTTTTCTTGTCATTCGTTGTTTTCTCTGCGACAATGTAAAAATTGATAGTTGGAGTTCTGCTCGTTCCACTTAAGACAGAAGGCGACGGAAAACAACGGTGTCAGGCGCCATATTTAAGCTCTGGCTCCCGAAAGTGAGGGTGGGGTGCAACCTCACATCTGACAACTCGTCTAAAATACTCTAAAAAAACGTATTTCCTTCACACAAGAAAAAAACAAGCACATTTCGCAGTAAGGCTCTGGAGATGTTGCTAGGAACGACAGCAGCAGGTCGTTTGCGCTCACAAGTCAGATTGGCCGAGCGGTCTAAGGCGCCAGATTTAAGCTCTGGTTCCCGAACGGGAGCGTGGGTTCGAACCCCACATCTGACAATGAATTTTAAATATTCCTTAACTGGCCATTTCCTTCGTGCGGGAAAGCAAGTCAATTACGCGCAAACAGGTTCGAGAGATATTATTAGAGACGGCAGTGGTTACGGAGCTTGCCCTGCAAGTCTGATTGCCCGGCGGTCAGAAGGAATGGAAAGCTGTTGGGAGACATGGCTTTCAGCCAGGCGGCCCGGATTCGATTCCCGGTAGCCGAACATTCTTTCGTTTGCTGAGTCTTGGCTATTCTCACGGCGTTTACGTTTTCTTTGTGTTGTGCTTTTTGGGTCCAACGTCAAGAAAGCAAAAGTCAACGAAAACAGATACGTGTTTAAATGACTGGCAGGGCAGTAACGAAGGTGGATGAGCCGGTGGACCGGGTACTGGACTGCTGACGTGGCCCCATTGCATAGGTCGTCAGCTGAGTAGGTTAGAGCGTCGTGGTGTGAACACAAAGGCCATGTATTCGATCGCAGCAAGTGCCATTTAATTTTTCTCTCGTAAAAGACAGTGCTTCCTCCAGCGAGACACTGCCAGGTAAATACCAAGTGATATGCACAAGAAGCAAGATGTCTGCACGTTTGCTGGCGTTGTGGCTAGCGGCCGTAGCACGCTGAGTGCAGCGGTTCTCGGCTGTTCATTGGAGTTAAGAACCGTTGTGTGTGGTTAGTAGTTGGGTGGGTGACCAGCTGGGAGCTCGACCTGCGTTTGGCTTCTTTCCTTTTGCCTTTTTACTTCGGTTTCGTTGCTGCTTAGCGTTAATGATGCTGTTCAGCACGCTGACGCCACTCTTGCCTCTCGGTACACTAAGGCGCGAATCTGTGGCCACAATAAAATGAAAGGTTCTGTCGTGTGTTTGTCGTTTTTTGGTCTCTCACAGTCGTTTCTCGCGCCTGCCCTCTACATATATGCCCGTTTCCAAGCGTCAGCTTTCGCGTCAGCCGAGCAAAGTCGAGACAAGTCGACACATGGAGACACACGATGCTGTGAAACGAAATCCGGCGACTAGCGCACTGGCTACACGGAGTGAGACGTGGGGCGAAGGAAAACTATTCGTAGCGCGACAGTTCTCAGGTTCGAGGATCGCGTTACGTTACGTGGAATATCCCTAGAAGAAAAATTTACGTTTCGTGCGGTGGCCGGGAGTCGAACCCGGATCAACTGCTTGGGAAGCAACCATGCTGACCGTTACACCACCACCGCCTTGCGCTGCGTTTCACTCACGCCGCGATGTGTCGGCTACCCTCCTGCCACCAGAGGCCGAAGGCGATGACGCTGTAGGCGCTCTACGCCAGGGCGGAGGTGAGCACATCTGAACGCAGTGTGTAGGTGCTGCTAGGGCGATGTAGCGTAACTAGAAGCAGAACTGACATCCATTGAAAAAACTGCCCTTTAATTTACAGCAGCGTGATCAAAGAAATATGTAATGTGACGTACTTACTGACGATCCAGAGACGATTGAGCATATGTGTGCCAGTACAGAAGTAGAAAGCGCGTACGTATCACAGTGTTAAGTTGGTTAGTTTGATTCTCGCCTGGAGCATATCATTAGCTTCCCCTGAGGGTGAAATGCACAGCGTAGCCGTTGCTAGGGAACGGCCTTTTCTTGTCATTCGTTGTTTTCTCTGCGACAATGTAAAAATTGATAGTTGGAGTTCTGCTCGTTCCACTTAAGACAGAAGGCGACGGAAAACAACGGTGTCAGGCGCCATATTTAAGCTCTGGCTCCCGAAAGTGAGGGTGGGGTGCAACCTCACATCTGACAACTCGTCTAAAATACTCTAAAAAAACGTATTTCCTTCACACAAGAAAAAACAAGCACATTTCGCAGTAAGGCTCTGGAGATGTTGCTAGGAACGACAGCAGCAGGTCGTTTGCGCTCACAAGTCAGATTGGCCGAGCGGTCTAAGGCGCCAGATTTAAGCTCTGGTTCCCGAACGGGAGCGTGGGTTCGAACCCCACATCTGACAATGAATTTTAAATATTCCTTAACTGGCCATTTCCTTCGTGCGGGAAAGCAAGTCAATTACGCGCAAACAGGTTCGAGAGATATTATTAGAGACGGCAGTGGTTACGGAGCTTGCCCTGCAAGTCTGATTGCCCGGCGGTCAGAAGGAATGGAAAGCTGTTGGGAGACATGGCTTTCAGCCAGGCGGCCCGGATTCGATTCCCGGTAGCCGAACATTCTTTCGTTTGCTGAGTCTTGGCTATTCTCACGGCGTTTACGTTTTCTTTGTGTTGTGCTTTTTGGGTCCAACGTCAAGAAAGCAAAAGTCAACGAAAACAGATACGTGTTTAAATGACTGGCAGGGCAGTAACGAAGGTGGATGAGCCGGTGGACCGGGTACTGGACTGCTGACGTGGCCCCATTGCATAGGTCGTCAGCTGAGTAGGTTAGAGCGTCGTGGTGTGAACACAAAGGCCATGTATTCGATCGCAGCAAGTGCCATTTAATTTTTCTCTCGTAAAAGACAGTGCTTCCTCCAGCGAGACACTGCCAGGTAAATACCAAGTGATATGCACAAGAAGCAAGATGTCTGCACGTTTGCTGGCGTTGTGGCTAGCGGCCGTAGCACGCTGAGTGCAGCGGTTCTCGGCTGTTCATTGGAGTTAAGAACCGTTGTGTGTGGTTAGTAGTTGGGTGGGTGACCAGCTGGGAGCTCGACCTGCGTTTGGCTTCTTTCCTTTTGCCTTTTTACTTCGGTTTCGTTGCTGCTTAGCGTTAATGATGCTGTTCAGCACGCTGACGCCACTCTTGCCTCTCGGTACACTAAGGCGCGAATCTGTGGCCACAATAAAATGAAAGGTTCTGTCGTGTGTTTGTCGTTTTTTGGTCTCTCACAGTCGTTTCTCGCGCCTGCCCTCTACATATATGCCCGTTTCCAAGCGTCAGCTTTCGCGTCAGCCGAGCAAAGTCGAGACAAGTCGACACATGGAGACACACGATGCTGTGAAACGAAATCCGGCGACTAGCGCACTGGCTACACGGAGTGAGACGTGGGGCGAAGGAAAACTATTCGTAGCGCGACAGTTCTCAGGTTCGAGGATCGCGTTACGTTACGTGGAATATCCCTAGAAGAAAAATTTACGTTTCGTGCGGTGGCCGGGAGTCGAACCCGGATCAACTGCTTGGGAAGCAACCATGCTGACCGTTACACCACCACCGCCTTGCGCTGCGTTTCACTCACGCCGCGATGTGTCGGCTACCCTCCTGCCACCAGAGGCCGAAGGCGATGACGCTGTAGGCGCTCTACGCCAGGGCGGAGGTGAGCACATCTGAACGCAGTGTGTAGGTGCTGCTAGGGCGATGTAGCGTAACTAGAAGCAGAACTGACATCCATTGAAAAAACTGCCCTTTAATTTACAGCAGCGTGATCAAAGAAATATGTAATGTGACGTACTTACTGACGATCCAGAGACGATTGAGCATATGTGTGCCAGTACAGAAGTAGAAAGCGCGTACGTATCACAGTGTTAAGTTGGTTAGTTTGATTCTCGCCTGGAGCATATCATTAGCTTCCCCTGAGGGTGAAATGCACAGCGTAGCCGTTGCTAGGGAACGGCCTTTTCTTGTCATTCGTTGTTTTCTCTGCGACAATGTAAAAATTGATAGTTGGAGTTCTGCTCGTTCCACTTAAGACAGAAGGCGACGGAAAACAACGGTGTCAGGCGCCATATTTAAGCTCTGGCTCCCGAAAGTGAGGGTGGGGTGCAACCTCACATCTGACAACTCGTCTAAAATACTCTAAAAAAACGTATTTCCTTCACACAAGAAAAAACAAGCACATTTCGCAGTAAGGCTCTGGAGATGTTGCTAGGAACGACAGCAGCAGGTCGTTTGCGCTCACAAGTCAGATTGGCCGAGCGGTCTAAGGCGCCAGATTTAAGCTCTGGTTCCCGAACGGGAGCGTGGGTTCGAACCCCACATCTGACAATGAATTTTAAATATTCCTTAACTGGCCATTTCCTTCGTGCGGGAAAGCAAGTCAATTACGCGCAAACAGGTTCGAGAGATATTATTAGAGACGGCAGTGGTTACGGAGCTTGCCCTGCAAGTCTGATTGCCCGGCGGTCAGAAGGAATGGAAAGCTGTTGGGAGACATGGCTTTCAGCCAGGCGGCCCGGATTCGATTCCCGGTAGCCGAACATTCTTTCGTTTGCTGAGTCTTGGCTATTCTCACGGCGTTTACGTTTTCTTTGTGTTGTGCTTTTTGGGTCCAACGTCAAGAAAGCAAAAGTCAACGAAAACAGATACGTGTTTAAATGACTGGCAGGGCAGTAACGAAGGTGGATGAGCCGGTGGACCGGGTACTGGACTGCTGACGTGGCCCCATTGCATAGGTCGTCAGCTGAGTAGGTTAGAGCGTCGTGGTGTGAACACAAAGGCCATGTATTCGATCGCAGCAAGTGCCATTTAATTTTTCTCTCGTAAAAGACAGTGCTTCCTCCAGCGAGACACTGCCAGGTAAATACCAAGTGATATGCACAAGAAGCAAGATGTCTGCACGTTTGCTGGCGTTGTGGCTAGCGGCCGTAGCACGCTGAGTGCAGCGGTTCTCGGCTGTTCATTGGAGTTAAGAACCGTTGTGTGTGGTTAGTAGTTGGGTGGGTGACCAGCTGGGAGCTCGACCTGCGTTTGGCTTCTTTCCTTTTGCCTTTTTACTTCGGTTTCGTTGCTGCTTAGCGTTAATGATGCTGTTCAGCACGCTGACGCCACTCTTGCCTCTCGGTACACTAAGGCGCGAATCTGTGGCCACAATAAAATGAAAGGTTCTGTCGTGTGTTTGTCGTTTTTTGGTCTCTCACAGTCGTTTCTCGCGCCTGCCCTCTACATATATGCCCGTTTCCAAGCGTCAGCTTTCGCGTCAGCCGAGCAAAGTCGAGACAAGTCGACACATGGAGACACACGATGCTGTGAAACGAAATCCGGCGACTAGCGCACTGGCTACACGGAGTGAGACGTGGGGCGAAGGAAAACTATTCGTAGCGCGACAGTTCTCAGGTTCGAGGATCGCGTTACGTTACGTGGAATATCCCTAGAAGAAAAATTTACGTTTCGTGCGGTGGCCGGGAGTCGAACCCGGATCAACTGCTTGGGAAGCAACCATGCTGACCGTTACACCACCACCGCCTTGCGCTGCGTTTCACTCACGCCGCGATGTGTCGGCTACCCTCCTGCCACCAGAGGCCGAAGGCGATGACGCTGTAGGCGCTCTACGCCAGGGCGGAGGTGAGCACATCTGAACGCAGTGTGTAGGTGCTGCTAGGGCGATGTAGCGTAACTAGAAGCAGAACTGACATCCATTGAAAAAACTGCCCTTTAATTTACAGCAGCGTGATCAAAGAAATATGTAATGTGACGTACTTACTGACGATCCAGAGACGATTGAGCATATGTGTGCCAGTACAGAAGTAGAAAGCGCGTACGTATCACAGTGTTAAGTTGGTTAGTTTGATTCTCGCCTGGAGCATATCATTAGCTTCCCCTGAGGGTGAAATGCACAGCGTAGCCGTTGCTAGGGAACGGCCTTTTCTTGTCATTCGTTGTTTTCTCTGCGACAATGTAAAAATTGATAGTTGGAGTTCTGCTCGTTCCACTTAAGACAGAAGGCGACGGAAAACAACGGTGTCAGGCGCCATATTTAAGCTCTGGCTCCCGAAAGTGAGGGTGGGGTGCAACCTCACATCTGACAACTCGTCTAAAATACTCTAAAAAAACGTATTTCCTTCACACAAGAAAAAACAAGCACATTTCGCAGTAAGGCTCTGGAGATGTTGCTAGGAACGACAGCAGCAGGTCGTTTGCGCTCACAAGTCAGATTGGCCGAGCGGTCTAAGGCGCCAGATTTAAGCTCTGGTTCCCGAACGGGAGCGTGGGTTCGAACCCCACATCTGACAATGAATTTTAAATATTCCTTAACTGGCCATTTCCTTCGTGCGGGAAAGCAAGTCAATTACGCGCAAACAGGTTCGAGAGATATTATTAGAGACGGCAGTGGTTACGGAGCTTGCCCTGCAAGTCTGATTGCCCGGCGGTCAGAAGGAATGGAAAGCTGTTGGGAGACATGGCTTTCAGCCAGGCGGCCCGGATTCGATTCCCGGTAGCCGAACATTCTTTCGTTTGCTGAGTCTTGGCTATTCTCACGGCGTTTACGTTTTCTTTGTGTTGTGCTTTTTGGGTCCAACGTCAAGAAAGCAAAAGTCAACGAAAACAGATACGTGTTTAAATGACTGGCAGGGCAGTAACGAAGGTGGATGAGCCGGTGGACCGGGTACTGGACTGCTGACGTGGCCCCATTGCATAGGTCGTCAGCTGAGTAGGTTAGAGCGTCGTGGTGTGAACACAAAGGCCATGTATTCGATCGCAGCAAGTGCCATTTAATTTTTCTCTCGTAAAAGACAGTGCTTCCTCCAGCGAGACACTGCCAGGTAAATACCAAGTGATATGCACAAGAAGCAAGATGTCTGCACGTTTGCTGGCGTTGTGGCTAGCGGCCGTAGCACGCTGAGTGCAGCGGTTCTCGGCTGTTCATTGGAGTTAAGAACCGTTGTGTGTGGTTAGTAGTTGGGTGGGTGACCAGCTGGGAGCTCGACCTGCGTTTGGCTTCTTTCCTTTTGCCTTTTTACTTCGGTTTCGTTGCTGCTTAGCGTTAATGATGCTGTTCAGCACGCTGACGCCACTCTTGCCTCTCGGTACACTAAGGCGCGAATCTGTGGCCACAATAAAATGAAAGGTTCTGTCGTGTGTTTGTCGTTTTTTGGTCTCTCACAGTCGTTTCTCGCGCCTGCCCTCTACATATATGCCCGTTTCCAAGCGTCAGCTTTCGCGTCAGCCGAGCAAAGTCGAGACAAGTCGACACATGGAGACACACGATGCTGTGAAACGAAATCCGGCGACTAGCGCACTGGCTACACGGAGTGAGACGTGGGGCGAAGGAAAACTATTCGTAGCGCGACAGTTCTCAGGTTCGAGGATCGCGTTACGTTACGTGGAATATCCCTAGAAGAAAAATTTACGTTTCGTGCGGTGGCCGGGAGTCGAACCCGGATCAACTGCTTGGGAAGCAACCATGCTGACCGTTACACCACCACCGCCTTGCGCTGCGTTTCACTCACGCCGCGATGTGTCGGCTACCCTCCTGCCACCAGAGGCCGAAGGCGATGACGCTGTAGGCGCTCTACGCCAGGGCGGAGGTGAGCACATCTGAACGCAGTGTGTAGGTGCTGCTAGGGCGATGTAGCGTAACTAGAAGCAGAACTGACATCCATTGAAAAAACTGCCCTTTAATTTACAGCAGCGTGATCAAAGAAATATGTAATGTGACGTACTTACTGACGATCCAGAGACGATTGAGCATATGTGTGCCAGTACAGAAGTAGAAAGCGCGTACGTATCACAGTGTTAAGTTGGTTAGTTTGATTCTCGCCTGGAGCATATCATTAGCTTCCCCTGAGGGTGAAATGCACAGCGTAGCCGTTGCTAGGGAACGGCCTTTTCTTGTCATTCGTTGTTTTCTCTGCGACAATGTAAAAATTGATAGTTGGAGTTCTGCTCGTTCCACTTAAGACAGAAGGCGACGGAAAACAACGGTGTCAGGCGCCATATTTAAGCTCTGGCTCCCGAAAGTGAGGGTGGGGTGCAACCTCACATCTGACAACTCGTCTAAAATACTCTAAAAAAACGTATTTCCTTCACACAAGAAAAAACAAGCACATTTCGCAGTAAGGCTCTGGAGATGTTGCTAGGAACGACAGCAGCAGGTCGTTTGCGCTCACAAGTCAGATTGGCCGAGCGGTCTAAGGCGCCAGATTTAAGCTCTGGTTCCCGAACGGGAGCGTGGGTTCGAACCCCACATCTGACAATGAATTTTAAATATTCCTTAACTGGCCATTTCCTTCGTGCGGGAAAGCAAGTCAATTACGCGCAAACAGGTTCGAGAGATATTATTAGAGACGGCAGTGGTTACGGAGCTTGCCCTGCAAGTCTGATTGCCCGGCGGTCAGAAGGAATGGAAAGCTGTTGGGAGACATGGCTTTCAGCCAGGCGGCCCGGATTCGATTCCCGGTAGCCGAACATTCTTTCGTTTGCTGAGTCTTGGCTATTCTCACGGCGTTTACGTTTTCTTTGTGTTGTGCTTTTTGGGTCCAACGTCAAGAAAGCAAAAGTCAACGAAAACAGATACGTGTTTAAATGACTGGCAGGGCAGTAACGAAGGTGGATGAGCCGGTGGACCGGGTACTGGACTGCTGACGTGGCCCCATTGCATAGGTCGTCAGCTGAGTAGGTTAGAGCGTCGTGGTGTGAACACAAAGGCCATGTATTCGATCGCAGCAAGTGCCATTTAATTTTTCTCTCGTAAAAGACAGTGCTTCCTCCAGCGAGACACTGCCAGGTAAATACCAAGTGATATGCACAAGAAGCAAGATGTCTGCACGTTTGCTGGCGTTGTGGCTAGCGGCCGTAGCACGCTGAGTGCAGCGGTTCTCGGCTGTTCATTGGAGTTAAGAACCGTTGTGTGTGGTTAGTAGTTGGGTGGGTGACCAGCTGGGAGCTCGACCTGCGTTTGGCTTCTTTCCTTTTGCCTTTTTACTTCGGTTTCGTTGCTGCTTAGCGTTAATGATGCTGTTCAGCACGCTGACGCCACTCTTGCCTCTCGGTACACTAAGGCGCGAATCTGTGGCCACAATAAAATGAAAGGTTCTGTCGTGTGTTTGTCGTTTTTTGGTCTCTCACAGTCGTTTCTCGCGCCTGCCCTCTACATATATGCCCGTTTCCAAGCGTCAGCTTTCGCGTCAGCCGAGCAAAGTCGAGACAAGTCGACACATGGAGACACACGATGCTGTGAAACGAAATCCGGCGACTAGCGCACTGGCTACACGGAGTGAGACGTGGGGCGAAGGAAAACTATTCGTAGCGCGACAGTTCTCAGGTTCGAGGATCGCGTTACGTTACGTGGAATATCCCTAGAAGAAAAATTTACGTTTCGTGCGGTGGCCGGGAGTCGAACCCGGATCAACTGCTTGGGAAGCAACCATGCTGACCGTTACACCACCACCGCCTTGCGCTGCGTTTCACTCACGCCGCGATGTGTCGGCTACCCTCCTGCCACCAGAGGCCGAAGGCGATGACGCTGTAGGCGCTCTACGCCAGGGCGGAGGTGAGCACATCTGAACGCAGTGTGTAGGTGCTGCTAGGGCGATGTAGCGTAACTAGAAGCAGAACTGACATCCATTGAAAAAACTGCCCTTTAATTTACAGCAGCGTGATCAAAGAAATATGTAATGTGACGTACTTACTGACGATCCAGAGACGATTGAGCATATGTGTGCCAGTACAGAAGTAGAAAGCGCGTACGTATCACAGTGTTAAGTTGGTTAGTTTGATTCTCGCCTGGAGCATATCATTAGCTTCCCCTGAGGGTGAAATGCACAGCGTAGCCGTTGCTAGGGAACGGCCTTTTCTTGTCATTCGTTGTTTTCTCTGCGACAATGTAAAAATTGATAGTTGGAGTTCTGCTCGTTCCACTTAAGACAGAAGGCGACGGAAAACAACGGTGTCAGGCGCCATATTTAAGCTCTGGCTCCCGAAAGTGAGGGTGGGGTGCAACCTCACATCTGACAACTCGTCTAAAATACTCTAAAAAAACGTATTTCCTTCACACAAGAAAAAACAAGCACATTTCGCAGTAAGGCTCTGGAGATGTTGCTAGGAACGACAGCAGCAGGTCGTTTGCGCTCACAAGTCAGATTGGCCGAGCGGTCTAAGGCGCCAGATTTAAGCTCTGGTTCCCGAACGGGAGCGTGGGTTCGAACCCCACATCTGACAATGAATTTTAAATATTCCTTAACTGGCCATTTCCTTCGTGCGGGAAAGCAAGTCAATTACGCGCAAACAGGTTCGAGAGATATTATTAGAGACGGCAGTGGTTACGGAGCTTGCCCTGCAAGTCTGATTGCCCGGCGGTCAGAAGGAATGGAAAGCTGTTGGGAGACATGGCTTTCAGCCAGGCGGCCCGGATTCGATTCCCGGTAGCCGAACATTCTTTCGTTTGCTGAGTCTTGGCTATTCTCACGGCGTTTACGTTTTCTTTGTGTTGTGCTTTTTGGGTCCAACGTCAAGAAAGCAAAAGTCAACGAAAACAGATACGTGTTTAAATGACTGGCAGGGCAGTAACGAAGGTGGATGAGCCGGTGGACCGGGTACTGGACTGCTGACGTGGCCCCATTGCATAGGTCGTCAGCTGAGTAGGTTAGAGCGTCGTGGTGTGAACACAAAGGCCATGTATTCGATCGCAGCAAGTGCCATTTAATTTTTCTCTCGTAAAAGACAGTGCTTCCTCCAGCGAGACACTGCCAGGTAAATACCAAGTGATATGCACAAGAAGCAAGATGTCTGCACGTTTGCTGGCGTTGTGGCTAGCGGCCGTAGCACGCTGAGTGCAGCGGTTCTCGGCTGTTCATTGGAGTTAAGAACCGTTGTGTGTGGTTAGTAGTTGGGTGGGTGACCAGCTGGGAGCTCGACCTGCGTTTGGCTTCTTTCCTTTTGCCTTTTTACTTCGGTTTCGTTGCTGCTTAGCGTTAATGATGCTGTTCAGCACGCTGACGCCACTCTTGCCTCTCGGTACACTAAGGCGCGAATCTGTGGCCACAATAAAATGAAAGGTTCTGTCGTGTGTTTGTCGTTTTTTGGTCTCTCACAGTCGTTTCTCGCGCCTGCCCTCTACATATATGCCCGTTTCCAAGCGTCAGCTTTCGCGTCAGCCGAGCAAAGTCGAGACAAGTCGACACATGGAGACACACGATGCTGTGAAACGAAATCCGGCGACTAGCGCACTGGCTACACGGAGTGAGACGTGGGGCGAAGGAAAACTATTCGTAGCGCGACAGTTCTCAGGTTCGAGGATCGCGTTACGTTACGTGGAATATCCCTAGAAGAAAAATTTACGTTTCGTGCGGTGGCCGGGAGTCGAACCCGGATCAACTGCTTGGGAAGCAACCATGCTGACCGTTACACCACCACCGCCTTGCGCTGCGTTTCACTCACGCCGCGATGTGTCGGCTACCCTCCTGCCACCAGAGGCCGAAGGCGATGACGCTGTAGGCGCTCTACGCCAGGGCGGAGGTGAGCACATCTGAACGCAGTGTGTAGGTGCTGCTAGGGCGATGTAGCGTAACTAGAAGCAGAACTGACATCCATTGAAAAAACTGCCCTTTAATTTACAGCAGCGTGATCAAAGAAATATGTAATGTGACGTACTTACTGACGATCCAGAGACGATTGAGCATATGTGTGCCAGTACAGAAGTAGAAAGCGCGTACGTATCACAGTGTTAAGTTGGTTAGTTTGATTCTCGCCTGGAGCATATCATTAGCTTCCCCTGAGGGTGAAATGCACAGCGTAGCCGTTGCTAGGGAACGGCCTTTTCTTGTCATTCGTTGTTTTCTCTGCGACAATGTAAAAATTGATAGTTGGAGTTCTGCTCGTTCCACTTAAGACAGAAGGCGACGGAAAACAACGGTGTCAGGCGCCATATTTAAGCTCTGGCTCCCGAAAGTGAGGGTGGGGTGCAACCTCACATCTGACAACTCGTCTAAAATACTCTAAAAAAACGTATTTCCTTCACACAAGAAAAAACAAGCACATTTCGCAGTAAGGCTCTGGAGATGTTGCTAGGAACGACAGCAGCAGGTCGTTTGCGCTCACAAGTCAGATTGGCCGAGCGGTCTAAGGCGCCAGATTTAAGCTCTGGTTCCCGAACGGGAGCGTGGGTTCGAACCCCACATCTGACAATGAATTTTAAATATTCCTTAACTGGCCATTTCCTTCGTGCGGGAAAGCAAGTCAATTACGCGCAAACAGGTTCGAGAGATATTATTAGAGACGGCAGTGGTTACGGAGCTTGCCCTGCAAGTCTGATTGCCCGGCGGTCAGAAGGAATGGAAAGCTGTTGGGAGACATGGCTTTCAGCCAGGCGGCCCGGATTCGATTCCCGGTAGCCGAACATTCTTTCGTTTGCTGAGTCTTGGCTATTCTCACGGCGTTTACGTTTTCTTTGTGTTGTGCTTTTTGGGTCCAACGTCAAGAAAGCAAAAGTCAACGAAAACAGATACGTGTTTAAATGACTGGCAGGGCAGTAACGAAGGTGGATGAGCCGGTGGACCGGGTACTGGACTGCTGACGTGGCCCCATTGCATAGGTCGTCAGCTGAGTAGGTTAGAGCGTCGTGGTGTGAACACAAAGGCCATGTATTCGATCGCAGCAAGTGCCATTTAATTTTTCTCTCGTAAAAGACAGTGCTTCCTCCAGCGAGACACTGCCAGGTAAATACCAAGTGATATGCACAAGAAGCAAGATGTCTGCACGTTTGGTGGCGTTGTGGCTAGCGGCCGTAGCACGCTGAGTGCAGCGGTTCTCGGCTGTTCATTGGAGTTAAGAACCGTTGTGTGTGGTTAGTAGTTGGGTGGGTGACCAGCTGGGAGCTCGACCTGCGTTTGGCTTCTTTCCTTTTGCCTTTTTACTTCGGTTTCGTTGCTGCTTAGCGTTAATGATGCTGTTCAGCACGCTGACGCCACTCTTGCCTCTCGGTACACTAAGGCGCGAATCTGTGGCCACAATAAAATGAAAGGTTCTGTCGTGTGTTTGTCGTTTTTTGGTCTCTCACAGTCGTTTCTCGCGCCTGCCCTCTACATATATGCCCGTTTCCAAGCGTCAGCTTTCGCGTCAGCCGAGCAAAGTCGAGACAAGTCGACACATGGAGACACACGATGCTGTGAAACGAAATCCGGCGACTAGCGCACTGGCTACACGGAGTGAGACGTGGGGCGAAGGAAAACTATTCGTAGCGCGACAGTTCTCAGGTTCGAGGATCGCGTTACGTTACGTGGAATATCCCTAGAAGAAAAATTTACGTTTCGTGCGGTGGCCGGGAGTCGAACCCGGATCAACTGCTTGGGAAGCAACCATGCTGACCGTTACACCACCACCGCCTTGCGCTGCGTTTCACTCACGCCGCGATGTGTCGGCTACCCTCCTGCCACCAGAGGCCGAAGGCGATGACGCTGTAGGCGCTCTACGCCAGGGCGGAGGTGAGCACATCTGAACGCAGTGTGTAGGTGCTGCTAGGGCGATGTAGCGTAACTAGAAGCAGAACTGACATCCATTGAAAAAACTGCCCTTTAATTTACAGCAGCGTGATCAAAGAAATATGTAATGTGACGTACTTACTGACGATCCAGAGACGATTGAGCATATGTGTGCCAGTACAGAAGTAGAAAGCGCGTACGTATCACAGTGTTAAGTTGGTTAGTTTGATTCTCGCCTGGAGCATATCATTAGCTTCCCCTGAGGGTGAAATGCACAGCGTAGCCGTTGCTAGGGAACGGCCTTTTCTTGTCATTCGTTGTTTTCTCTGCGACAATGTAAAAATTGATAGTTGGAGTTCTGCTCGTTCCACTTAAGACAGAAGGCGACGGAAAACAACGGTGTCAGGCGCCATATTTAAGCTCTGGCTCCCGAAAGTGAGGGTGGGGTGCAACCTCACATCTGACAACTCGTCTAAAATACTCTAAAAAAACGTATTTCCTTCACACAAGAAAAAACAAGCACATTTCGCAGTAAGGCTCTGGAGATGTTGCTAGGAACGACAGCAGCAGGTCGTTTGCGCTCACAAGTCAGATTGGCCGAGCGGTCTAAGGCGCCAGATTTAAGCTCTGGTTCCCGAACGGGAGCGTGGGTTCGAACCCCACATCTGACAATGAATTTTAAATATTCCTTAACTGGCCATTTCCTTCGTGCGGGAAAGCAAGTCAATTACGCGCAAACAGGTTCGAGAGATATTATTAGAGACGGCAGTGGTTACGGAGCTTGCCCTGCAAGTCTGATTGCCCGGCGGTCAGAAGGAATGGAAAGCTGTTGGGAGACATGGCTTTCAGCCAGGCGGCCCGGATTCGATTCCCGGTAGCCGAACATTCTTTCGTTTGCTGAGTCTTGGCTATTCTCACGGCGTTTACGTTTTCTTTGTGTTGTGCTTTTTGGGTCCAACGTCAAGAAAGCAAAAGTCAACGAAAACAGATACGTGTTTAAATGACTGGCAGGGCAGTAACGAAGGTGGATGAGCCGGTGGACCGGGTACTGGACTGCTGACGTGGCCCCATTGCATAGGTCGTCAGCTGAGTAGGTTAGAGCGTCGTGGTGTGAACACAAAGGCCATGTATTCGATCGCAGCAAGTGCCATTTAATTTTTCTCTCGTAAAAGACAGTGCTTCCTCCAGCGAGACACTGCCAGGTAAATACCAAGTGATATGCACAAGAAGCAAGATGTCTGCACGTTTGGTGGCGTTGTGGCTAGCGGCCGTAGCACGCTGAGTGCAGCGGTTCTCGGCTGTTCATTGGAGTTAAGAACCGTTGTGTGTGGTTAGTAGTTGGGTGGGTGACCAGCTGGGAGCTCGACCTGCGTTTGGCTTCTTTCCTTTTGCCTTTTTACTTCGGTTTCGTTGCTGCTTAGCGTTAATGATGCTGTTCAGCACGCTGACGCCACTCTTGCCTCTCGGTACACTAAGGCGCGAATCTGTGGCCACAATAAAATGAAAGGTTCTGTCGTGTGTTTGTCGTTTTTTGGTCTCTCACAGTCGTTTCTCGCGCCTGCCCTCTACATATATGCCCGTTTCCAAGCGTCAGCTTTCGCGTCAGCCGAGCAAAGTCGAGACAAGTCGACACATGGAGACACACGATGCTGTGAAACGAAATCCGGCGACTAGCGCACTGGCTACACGGAGTGAGACGTGGGGCGAAGGAAAACTATTCGTAGCGCGACAGTTCTCAGGTTCGAGGATCGCGTTACGTTACGTGGAATATCCCTAGAAGAAAAATTTACGTTTCGTGCGGTGGCCGGGAGTCGAACCCGGATCAACTGCTTGGGAAGCAACCATGCTGACCGTTACACCACCACCGCCTTGCGCTGCGTTTCACTCACGCCGCGATGTGTCGGCTACCCTCCTGCCACCAGAGGCCGAAGGCGATGACGCTGTAGGCGCTCTACGCCAGGGCGGAGGTGAGCACATCTGAACGCAGTGTGTAGGTGCTGCTAGGGCGATGTAGCGTAACTAGAAGCAGAACTGACATCCATTGAAAAAACTGCCCTTTAATTTACAGCAGCGTGATCAAAGAAATATGTAATGTGACGTACTTACTGACGATCCAGAGACGATTGAGCATATGTGTGCCAGTACAGAAGTAGAAAGCGCGTACGTATCACAGTGTTAAGTTGGTTAGTTTGATTCTCGCCTGGAGCATATCATTAGCTTCCCCTGAGGGTGAAATGCACAGCGTAGCCGTTGCTAGGGAACGGCCTTTTCTTGTCATTCGTTGTTTTCTCTGCGACAATGTAAAAATTGATAGTTGGAGTTCTGCTCGTTCCACTTAAGACAGAAGGCGACGGAAAACAACGGTGTCAGGCGCCATATTTAAGCTCTGGCTCCCGAAAGTGAGGGTGGGGTGCAACCTCACATCTGACAACTCGTCTAAAATACTCTAAAAAAACGTATTTCCTTCACACAAGAAAAAACAAGCACATTTCGCAGTAAGGCTCTGGAGATGTTGCTAGGAACGACAGCAGCAGGTCGTTTGCGCTCACAAGTCAGATTGGCCGAGCGGTCTAAGGCGCCAGATTTAAGCTCTGGTTCCCGAACGGGAGCGTGGGTTCGAACCCCACATCTGACAATGAATTTTAAATATTCCTTAACTGGCCATTTCCTTCGTGCGGGAAAGCAAGTCAATTACGCGCAAACAGGTTCGAGAGATATTATTAGAGACGGCAGTGGTTACGGAGCTTGCCCTGCAAGTCTGATTGCCCGGCGGTCAGAAGGAATGGAAAGCTGTTGGGAGACATGGCTTTCAGCCAGGCGGCCCGGATTCGATTCCCGGTAGCCGAACATTCTTTCGTTTGCTGAGTCTTGGCTATTCTCACGGCGTTTACGTTTTCTTTGTGTTGTGCTTTTTGGGTCCAACGTCAAGAAAGCAAAAGTCAACGAAAACAGATACGTGTTTAAATGACTGGCAGGGCAGTAACGAAGGTGGATGAGCCGGTGGACCGGGTACTGGACTGCTGACGTGGCCCCATTGCATAGGTCGTCAGCTGAGTAGGTTAGAGCGTCGTGGTGTGAACACAAAGGCCATGTATTCGATCGCAGCAAGTGCCATTTAATTTTTCTCTCGTAAAAGACAGTGCTTCCTCCAGCGAGACACTGCCAGGTAAATACCAAGTGATATGCACAAGAAGCAAGATGTCTGCACGTTTGCTGGCGTTGTGGCTAGCGGCCGTAGCACGCTGAGTGCAGCGGTTCTCGGCTGTTCATTGGAGTTAAGAACCGTTGTGTGTGGTTAGTAGTTGGGTGGGTGACCAGCTGGGAGCTCGACCTGCGTTTGGCTTCTTTCCTTTTGCCTTTTTACTTCGGTTTCGTTGCTGCTTAGCGTTAATGATGCTGTTCAGCACGCTGACGCCACTCTTGCCTCTCGGTACACTAAGGCGCGAATCTGTGGCCACAATAAAATGAAAGGTTCTGTCGTGTGTTTGTCGTTTTTTGGTCTCTCACAGTCGTTTCTCGCGCCTGCCCTCTACATATATGCCCGTTTCCAAGCGTCAGCTTTCGCGTCAGCCGAGCAAAGTCGAGACAAGTCGACACATGGAGACACACGATGCTGTGAAACGAAATCCGGCGACTAGCGCACTGGCTACACGGAGTGAGACGTGGGGCGAAGGAAAACTATTCGTAGCGCGACAGTTCTCAGGTTCGAGGATCGCGTTACGTTACGTGGAATATCCCTAGAAGAAAAATTTACGTTTCGTGCGGTGGCCGGGAGTCGAACCCGGATCAACTGCTTGGGAAGCAACCATGCTGACCGTTACACCACCACCGCCTTGCGCTGCGTTTCACTCACGCCGCGATGTGTCGGCTACCCTCCTGCCACCAGAGGCCGAAGGCGATGACGCTGTAGGCGCTCTACGCCAGGGCGGAGGTGAGCACATCTGAACGCAGTGTGTAGGTGCTGCTAGGGCGATGTAGCGTAACTAGAAGCAGAACTGACATCCATTGAAAAAACTGCCCTTTAATTTACAGCAGCGTGATCAAAGAAATATGTAATGTGACGTACTTACTGACGATCCAGAGACGATTGAGCATATGTGTGCCAGTACAGAAGTAGAAAGCGCGTACGTATCACAGTGTTAAGTTGGTTAGTTTGATTCTCGCCTGGAGCATATCATTAGCTTCCCCTGAGGGTGAAATGCACAGCGTAGCCGTTGCTAGGGAACGGCCTTTTCTTGTCATTCGTTGTTTTCTCTGCGACAATGTAAAAATTGATAGTTGGAGTTCTGCTCGTTCCACTTAAGACAGAAGGCGACGGAAAACAACGGTGTCAGGCGCCATATTTAAGCTCTGGCTCCCGAAAGTGAGGGTGGGGTGCAACCTCACATCTGACAACTCGTCTAAAATACTCTAAAAAAACGTATTTCCTTCACACAAGAAAAAACAAGCACATTTCGCAGTAAGGCTCTGGAGATGTTGCTAGGAACGACAGCAGCAGGTCGTTTGCGCTCACAAGTCAGATTGGCCGAGCGGTCTAAGGCGCCAGATTTAAGCTCTGGTTCCCGAACGGGAGCGTGGGTTCGAACCCCACATCTGACAATGAATTTTAAATATTCCTTAACTGGCCATTTCCTTCGTGCGGGAAAGCAAGTCAATTACGCGCAAACAGGTTCGAGAGATATTATTAGAGACGGCAGTGGTTACGGAGCTTGCCCTGCAAGTCTGATTGCCCGGCGGTCAGAAGGAATGGAAAGCTGTTGGGAGACATGGCTTTCAGCCAGGCGGCCCGGATTCGATTCCCGGTAGCCGAACATTCTTTCGTTTGCTGAGTCTTGGCTATTCTCACGGCGTTTACGTTTTCTTTGTGTTGTGCTTTTTGGGTCCAACGTCAAGAAAGCAAAAGTCAACGAAAACAGATACGTGTTTAAATGACTGGCAGGGCAGTAACGAAGGTGGATGAGCCGGTGGACCGGGTACTGGACTGCTGACGTGGCCCCATTGCATAGGTCGTCAGCTGAGTAGGTTAGAGCGTCGTGGTGTGAACACAAAGGCCATGTATTCGATCGCAGCAAGTGCCATTTAATTTTTCTCTCGTAAAAGACAGTGCTTCCTCCAGCGAGACACTGCCAGGTAAATACCAAGTGATATGCACAAGAAGCAAGATGTCTGCACGTTTGGTGGCGTTGTGGCTAGCGGCCGTAGCACGCTGAGTGCAGCGGTTCTCGGCTGTTCATTGGAGTTAAGAACCGTTGTGTGTGGTTAGTAGTTGGGTGGGTGACCAGCTGGGAGCTCGACCTGCGTTTGGCTTCTTTCCTTTTGCCTTTTTACTTCGGTTTCGTTGCTGCTTAGCGTTAATGATGCTGTTCAGCACGCTGACGCCACTCTTGCCTCTCGGTACACTAAGGCGCGAATCTGTGGCCACAATAAAATGAAAGGTTCTGTCGTGTGTTTGTCGTTTTTTGGTCTCTCACAGTCGTTTCTCGCGCCTGCCCTCTACATATATGCCCGTTTCCAAGCGTCAGCTTTCGCGTCAGCCGAGCAAAGTCGAGACAAGTCGACACATGGAGACACACGATGCTGTGAAACGAAATCCGGCGACTAGCGCACTGGCTACACGGAGTGAGACGTGGGGCGAAGGAAAACTATTCGTAGCGCGACAGTTCTCAGGTTCGAGGATCGCGTTACGTTACGTGGAATATCCCTAGAAGAAAAATTTACGTTTCGTGCGGTGGCCGGGAGTCGAACCCGGATCAACTGCTTGGGAAGCAACCATGCTGACCGTTACACCACCACCGCCTTGCGCTGCGTTTCACTCACGCCGCGATGTGTCGGCTACCCTCCTGCCACCAGAGGCCGAAGGCGATGACGCTGTAGGCGCTCTACGCCAGGGCGGAGGTGAGCACATCTGAACGCAGTGTGTAGGTGCTGCTAGGGCGATGTAGCGTAACTAGAAGCAGAACTGACATCCATTGAAAAAACTGCCCTTTAATTTACAGCAGCGTGATCAAAGAAATATGTAATGTGACGTACTTACTGACGATCCAGAGACGATTGAGCATATGTGTGCCAGTACAGAAGTAGAAAGCGCGTACGTATCACAGTGTTAAGTTGGTTAGTTTGATTCTCGCCTGGAGCATATCATTAGCTTCCCCTGAGGGTGAAATGCACAGCGTAGCCGTTGCTAGGGAACGGCCTTTTCTTGTCATTCGTTGTTTTCTCTGCGACAATGTAAAAATTGATAGTTGGAGTTCTGCTCGTTCCACTTAAGACAGAAGGCGACGGAAAACAACGGTGTCAGGCGCCATATTTAAGCTCTGGCTCCCGAAAGTGAGGGTGGGGTGCAACCTCACATCTGACAACTCGTCTAAAATACTCTAAAAAAACGTATTTCCTTCACACAAGAAAAAACAAGCACATTTCGCAGTAAGGCTCTGGAGATGTTGCTAGGAACGACAGCAGCAGGTCGTTTGCGCTCACAAGTCAGATTGGCCGAGCGGTCTAAGGCGCCAGATTTAAGCTCTGGTTCCCGAACGGGAGCGTGGGTTCGAACCCCACATCTGACAATGAATTTTAAATATTCCTTAACTGGCCATTTCCTTCGTGCGGGAAAGCAAGTCAATTACGCGCAAACAGGTTCGAGAGATATTATTAGAGACGGCAGTGGTTACGGAGCTTGCCCTGCAAGTCTGATTGCCCGGCGGTCAGAAGGAATGGAAAGCTGTTGGGAGACATGGCTTTCAGCCAGGCGGCCCGGATTCGATTCCCGGTAGCCGAACATTCTTTCGTTTGCTGAGTCTTGGCTATTCTCACGGCGTTTACGTTTTCTTTGTGTTGTGCTTTTTGGGTCCAACGTCAAGAAAGCAAAAGTCAACGAAAACAGATACGTGTTTAAATGACTGGCAGGGCAGTAACGAAGGTGGATGAGCCGGTGGACCGGGTACTGGACTGCTGACGTGGCCCCATTGCATAGGTCGTCAGCTGAGTAGGTTAGAGCGTCGTGGTGTGAACACAAAGGCCATGTATTCGATCGCAGCAAGTGCCATTTAATTTTTCTCTCGTAAAAGACAGTGCTTCCTCCAGCGAGACACTGCCAGGTAAATACCAAGTGATATGCACAAGAAGCAAGATGTCTGCACGTTTGCTGGCGTTGTGGCTAGCGGCCGTAGCACGCTGAGTGCAGCGGTTCTCGGCTGTTCATTGGAGTTAAGAACCGTTGTGTGTGGTTAGTAGTTGGGTGGGTGACCAGCTGGGAGCTCGACCTGCGTTTGGCTTCTTTCCTTTTGCCTTTTTACTTCGGTTTCGTTGCTGCTTAGCGTTAATGATGCTGTTCAGCACGCTGACGCCACTCTTGCCTCTCGGTACACTAAGGCGCGAATCTGTGGCCACAATAAAATGAAAGGTTCTGTCGTGTGTTTGTCGTTTTTTGGTCTCTCACAGTCGTTTCTCGCGCCTGCCCTCTACATATATGCCCGTTTCCAAGCGTCAGCTTTCGCGTCAGCCGAGCAAAGTCGAGACAAGTCGACACATGGAGACACACGATGCTGTGAAACGAAATCCGGCGACTAGCGCACTGGCTACACGGAGTGAGACGTGGGGCGAAGGAAAACTATTCGTAGCGCGACAGTTCTCAGGTTCGAGGATCGCGTTACGTTACGTGGAATATCCCTAGAAGAAAAATTTACGTTTCGTGCGGTGGCCGGGAGTCGAACCCGGATCAACTGCTTGGGAAGCAACCATGCTGACCGTTACACCACCACCGCCTTGCGCTGCGTTTCACTCACGCCGCGATGTGTCGGCTACCCTCCTGCCACCAGAGGCCGAAGGCGATGACGCTGTAGGCGCTCTACGCCAGGGCGGAGGTGAGCACATCTGAACGCAGTGTGTAGGTGCTGCTAGGGCGATGTAGCGTAACTAGAAGCAGAACTGACATCCATTGAAAAAACTGCCCTTTAATTTACAGCAGCGTGATCAAAGAAATATGTAATGTGACGTACTTACTGACGATCCAGAGACGATTGAGCATATGTGTGCCAGTACAGAAGTAGAAAGCGCGTACGTATCACAGTGTTAAGTTGGTTAGTTTGATTCTCGCCTGGAGCATATCATTAGCTTCCCCTGAGGGTGAAATGCACAGCGTAGCCGTTGCTAGGGAACGGCCTTTTCTTGTCATTCGTTGTTTTCTCTGCGACAATGTAAAAATTGATAGTTGGAGTTCTGCTCGTTCCACTTAAGACAGAAGGCGACGGAAAACAACGGTGTCAGGCGCCATATTTAAGCTCTGGCTCCCGAAAGTGAGGGTGGGGTGCAACCTCACATCTGACAACTCGTCTAAAATACTCTAAAAAAACGTATTTCCTTCACACAAGAAAAAACAAGCACATTTCGCAGTAAGGCTCTGGAGATGTTGCTAGGAACGACAGCAGCAGGTCGTTTGCGCTCACAAGTCAGATTGGCCGAGCGGTCTAAGGCGCCAGATTTAAGCTCTGGTTCCCGAACGGGAGCGTGGGTTCGAACCCCACATCTGACAATGAATTTTAAATATTCCTTAACTGGCCATTTCCTTCGTGCGGGAAAGCAAGTCAATTACGCGCAAACAGGTTCGAGAGATATTATTAGAGACGGCAGTGGTTACGGAGCTTGCCCTGCAAGTCTGATTGCCCGGCGGTCAGAAGGAATGGAAAGCTGTTGGGAGACATGGCTTTCAGCCAGGCGGCCCGGATTCGATTCCCGGTAGCCGAACATTCTTTCGTTTGCTGAGTCTTGGCTATTCTCACGGCGTTTACGTTTTCTTTGTGTTGTGCTTTTTGGGTCCAACGTCAAGAAAGCAAAAGTCAACGAAAACAGATACGTGTTTAAATGACTGGCAGGGCAGTAACGAAGGTGGATGAGCCGGTGGACCGGGTACTGGACTGCTGACGTGGCCCCATTGCATAGGTCGTCAGCTGAGTAGGTTAGAGCGTCGTGGTGTGAACACAAAGGCCATGTATTCGATCGCAGCAAGTGCCATTTAATTTTTCTCTCGTAAAAGACAGTGCTTCCTCCAGCGAGACACTGCCAGGTAAATACCAAGTGATATGCACAAGAAGCAAGATGTCTGCACGTTTGGTGGCGTTGTGGCTAGCGGCCGTAGCACGCTGAGTGCAGCGCTTCTCGGCTGTTCATTGGAGTTAAGAACCGTTGTGTGTGGTTAGTAGTTGGGTGGGTGACCAGCTGGGAGCTCGACCTGCGTTTGGCTTCTTTCCTTTTGCCTTTTTACTTCGGTTTCGTTGCTGCTTAGCGTTAATGATGCTGTTCAGCACGCTGACGCCACTCTTGCCTCTCGGTACACTAAGGCGCGAATCTGTGGCCACAATAAAATGAAAGGTTCTGTCGTGTGTTTGTCGTTTTTTGGTCTCTCACAGTCGTTTCTCGCGCCTGCCCTCTACATATATGCCCGTTTCCAAGCGTCAGCTTTCGCGTCAGCCGAGCAAAGTCGAGACAAGTCGACACATGGAGACACACGATGCTGTGAAACGAAATCCGGCGACTAGCGCACTGGCTACACGGAGTGAGACGTGGGGCGAAGGAAAACTATTCGTAGCGCGACAGTTCTCAGGTTCGAGGATCGCGTTACGTTACGTGGAATATCCCTAGAAGAAAAATTTACGTTTCGTGCGGTGGCCGGGAGTCGAACCCGGATCAACTGCTTGGGAAGCAACCATGCTGACCGTTACACCACCACCGCCTTGCGCTGCGTTTCACTCACGCCGCGATGTGTCGGCTACCCTCCTGCCACCAGAGGCCGAAGGCGATGACGCTGTAGGCGCTCTACGCCAGGGCGGAGGTGAGCACATCTGAACGCAGTGTGTAGGTGCTGCTAGGGCGATGTAGCGTAACTAGAAGCAGAACTGACATCCATTGAAAAAACTGCCCTTTAATTTACAGCAGCGTGATCAAAGAAATATGTAATGTGACGTACTTACTGACGATCCAGAGACGATTGAGCATATGTGTGCCAGTACAGAAGTAGAAAGCGCGTACGTATCACAGTGTTAAGTTGGTTAGTTTGATTCTCGCCTGGAGCATATCATTAGCTTCCCCTGAGGGTGAAATGCACAGCGTAGCCGTTGCTAGGGAACGGCCTTTTCTTGTCATTCGTTGTTTTCTCTGCGACAATGTAAAAATTGATAGTTGGAGTTCTGCTCGTTCCACTTAAGACAGAAGGCGACGGAAAACAACGGTGTCAGGCGCCATATTTAAGCTCTGGCTCCCGAAAGTGAGGGTGGGGTGCAACCTCACATCTGACAACTCGTCTAAAATACTCTAAAAAAACGTATTTCCTTCACACAAGAAAAAACAAGCACATTTCGCAGTAAGGCTCTGGAGATGTTGCTAGGAACGACAGCAGCAGGTCGTTTGCGCTCACAAGTCAGATTGGCCGAGCGGTCTAAGGCGCCAGATTTAAGCTCTGGTTCCCGAACGGGAGCGTGGGTTCGAACCCCACATCTGACAATGAATTTTAAATATTCCTTAACTGGCCATTTCCTTCGTGCGGGAAAGCAAGTCAATTACGCGCAAACAGGTTCGAGAGATATTATTAGAGACGGCAGTGGTTACGGAGCTTGCCCTGCAAGTCTGATTGCCCGGCGGTCAGAAGGAATGGAAAGCTGTTGGGAGACATGGCTTTCAGCCAGGCGGCCCGGATTCGATTCCCGGTAGCCGAACATTCTTTCGTTTGCTGAGTCTTGGCTATTCTCACGGCGTTTACGTTTTCTTTGTGTTGTGCTTTTTGGGTCCAACGTCAAGAAAGCAAAAGTCAACGAAAACAGATACGTGTTTAAATGACTGGCAGGGCAGTAACGAAGGTGGATGAGCCGGTGGACCGGGTACTGGACTGCTGACGTGGCCCCATTGCATAGGTCGTCAGCTGAGTAGGTTAGAGCGTCGTGGTGTGAACACAAAGGCCATGTATTCGATCGCAGCAAGTGCCATTTAATTTTTCTCTCGTAAAAGACAGTGCTTCCTCCAGCGAGACACTGCCAGGTAAATACCAAGTGATATGCACAAGAAGCAAGATGTCTGCACGTTTGCTGGCGTTGTGGCTAGCGGCCGTAGCACGCTGAGTGCAGCGGTTCTCGGCTGTTCATTGGAGTTAAGAACCGTTGTGTGTGGTTAGTAGTTGGGTGGGTGACCAGCTGGGAGCTCGACCTGCGTTTGGCTTCTTTCCTTTTGCCTTTTTACTTCGGTTTCGTTGCTGCTTAGCGTTAATGATGCTGTTCAGCACGCTGACGCCACTCTTGCCTCTCGGTACACTAAGGCGCGAATCTGTGGCCACAATAAAATGAAAGGTTCTGTCGTGTGTTTGTCGTTTTTTGGTCTCTCACAGTCGTTTCTCGCGCCTGCCCTCTACATATATGCCCGTTTCCAAGCGTCAGCTTTCGCGTCAGCCGAGCAAAGTCGAGACAAGTCGACACATGGAGACACACGATGCTGTGAAACGAAATCCGGCGACTAGCGCACTGGCTACACGGAGTGAGACGTGGGGCGAAGGAAAACTATTCGTAGCGCGACAGTTCTCAGGTTCGAGGATCGCGTTACGTTACGTGGAATATCCCTAGAAGAAAAATTTACGTTTCGTGCGGTGGCCGGGAGTCGAACCCGGATCAACTGCTTGGGAAGCAACCATGCTGACCGTTACACCACCACCGCCTTGCGCTGCGTTTCACTCACGCCGCGATGTGTCGGCTACCCTCCTGCCACCAGAGGCCGAAGGCGATGACGCTGTAGGCGCTCTACGCCAGGGCGGAGGTGAGCACATCTGAACGCAGTGTGTAGGTGCTGCTAGGGCGATGTAGCGTAACTAGAAGCAGAACTGACATCCATTGAAAAAACTGCCCTTTAATTTACAGCAGCGTGATCAAAGAAATATGTAATGTGACGTACTTACTGACGATCCAGAGACGATTGAGCATATGTGTGCCAGTACAGAAGTAGAAAGCGCGTACGTATCACAGTGTTAAGTTGGTTAGTTTGATTCTCGCCTGGAGCATATCATTAGCTTCCCCTGAGGGTGAAATGCACAGCGTAGCCGTTGCTAGGGAACGGCCTTTTCTTGTCATTCGTTGTTTTCTCTGCGACAATGTAAAAATTGATAGTTGGAGTTCTGCTCGTTCCACTTAAGACAGAAGGCGACGGAAAACAACGGTGTCAGGCGCCATATTTAAGCTCTGGCTCCCGAAAGTGAGGGTGGGGTGCAACCTCACATCTGACAACTCGTCTAAAATACTCTAAAAAAACGTATTTCCTTCACACAAGAAAAAACAAGCACATTTCGCAGTAAGGCTCTGGAGATGTTGCTAGGAACGACAGCAGCAGGTCGTTTGCGCTCACAAGTCAGATTGGCCGAGCGGTCTAAGGCGCCAGATTTAAGCTCTGGTTCCCGAACGGGAGCGTGGGTTCGAACCCCACATCTGACAATGAATTTTAAATATTCCTTAACTGGCCATTTCCTTCGTGCGGGAAAGCAAGTCAATTACGCGCAAACAGGTTCGAGAGATATTATTAGAGACGGCAGTGGTTACGGAGCTTGCCCTGCAAGTCTGATTGCCCGGCGGTCAGAAGGAATGGAAAGCTGTTGGGAGACATGGCTTTCAGCCAGGCGGCCCGGATTCGATTCCCGGTAGCCGAACATTCTTTCGTTTGCTGAGTCTTGGCTATTCTCACGGCGTTTACGTTTTCTTTGTGTTGTGCTTTTTGGGTCCAACGTCAAGAAAGCAAAAGTCAACGAAAACAGATACGTGTTTAAATGACTGGCAGGGCAGTAACGAAGGTGGATGAGCCGGTGGACCGGGTACTGGACTGCTGACGTGGCCCCATTGCATAGGTCGTCAGCTGAGTAGGTTAGAGCGTCGTGGTGTGAACACAAAGGCCATGTATTCGATCGCAGCAAGTGCCATTTAATTTTTCTCTCGTAAAAGACAGTGCTTCCTCCAGCGAGACACTGCCAGGTAAATACCAAGTGATATGCACAAGAAGCAAGATGTCTGCACGTTTGCTGGCGTTGTGGCTAGCGGCCGTAGCACGCTGAGTGCAGCGGTTCTCGGCTGTTCATTGGAGTTAAGAACCGTTGTGTGTGGTTAGTAGTTGGGTGGGTGACCAGCTGGGAGCTCGACCTGCGTTTGGCTTCTTTCCTTTTGCCTTTTTACTTCGGTTTCGTTGCTGCTTAGCGTTAATGATGCTGTTCAGCACGCTGACGCCACTCTTGCCTCTCGGTACACTAAGGCGCGAATCTGTGGCCACAATAAAATGAAAGGTTCTGTCGTGTGTTTGTCGTTTTTTGGTCTCTCACAGTCGTTTCTCGCGCCTGCCCTCTACATATATGCCCGTTTCCAAGCGTCAGCTTTCGCGTCAGCCGAGCAAAGTCGAGACAAGTCGACACATGGAGACACACGATGCTGTGAAACGAAATCCGGCGACTAGCGCACTGGCTACACGGAGTGAGACGTGGGGCGAAGGAAAACTATTCGTAGCGCGACAGTTCTCAGGTTCGAGGATCGCGTTACGTTACGTGGAATATCCCTAGAAGAAAAATTTACGTTTCGTGCGGTGGCCGGGAGTCGAACCCGGATCAACTGCTTGGGAAGCAACCATGCTGACCGTTACACCACCACCGCCTTGCGCTGCGTTTCACTCACGCCGCGATGTGTCGGCTACCCTCCTGCCACCAGAGGCCGAAGGCGATGACGCTGTAGGCGCTCTACGCCAGGGCGGAGGTGAGCACATCTGAACGCAGTGTGTAGGTGCTGCTAGGGCGATGTAGCGTAACTAGAAGCAGAACTGACATCCATTGAAAAAACTGCCCTTTAATTTACAGCAGCGTGATCAAAGAAATATGTAATGTGACGTACTTACTGACGATCCAGAGACGATTGAGCATATGTGTGCCAGTACAGAAGTAGAAAGCGCGTACGTATCACAGTGTTAAGTTGGTTAGTTTGATTCTCGCCTGGAGCATATCATTAGCTTCCCCTGAGGGTGAAATGCACAGCGTAGCCGTTGCTAGGGAACGGCCTTTTCTTGTCATTCGTTGTTTTCTCTGCGACAATGTAAAAATTGATAGTTGGAGTTCTGCTCGTTCCACTTAAGACAGAAGGCGACGGAAAACAACGGTGTCAGGCGCCATATTTAAGCTCTGGCTCCCGAAAGTGAGGGTGGGGTGCAACCTCACATCTGACAACTCGTCTAAAATACTCTAAAAAAACGTATTTCCTTCACACAAGAAAAAACAAGCACATTTCGCAGTAAGGCTCTGGAGATGTTGCTAGGAACGACAGCAGCAGGTCGTTTGCGCTCACAAGTCAGATTGGCCGAGCGGTCTAA
>NW_026045579.1:0-29419 GCF_023898315.1 Schistocerca nitens | reverse complement strand
CCTTCCGCAATCCGACGTGCCAGCGGAGCGACTGCCGAGTTAGCGGGCGCGCCGCCGCGTGTGTGAGACGCACAGCTGCTCGTGGCACCTCCTGTCATCCGCTGGGCGCGTGCAGCCTTCGACACTCGCGGAAGACGCATCTTGTCCCTGGTGTCCAGTGGATGGCTGGCGCGCGGCCGACCGGCGTATGGCCTGTGCGGCGTGTGGCAGTGTCTTGTTGGAGGGCGCCACTGCTGGCGATGTGAGCTTCCTCGCCTCGCCTCCGCCTCAGACGAGATGTTTGCGTAATTTGCAGTGCATCCGCACCATTCCTATCGCTGTCCCTGTCCCCGCCCCGTCCCGACTTGTCCCGACTTTGCTCGACTGCCGCTCGCTGCCGCTCGGGTCGTGGCCCATATAACAGCGCAAGCACAAGAAACGTCTGCAGGAGATGACGAGACGAGACGAAAGAATAAATTTATGATTACATATCGAAGTAGGAATTGTACACCGCTACACAACAACAGGCGCTGACGTATTTCAGAACATATCTGCCGATTCGTACTGTTTTGTCGTTTTCAAAGACTTCCTGGCGAACTTGGTTAGCACATTCTCCCTCAAACTGAGATATTTACTGCAATTTCATACCTTATGGTCATTACAGTAGTTTAAAATGCTTAAGGAAGTATCTTTGTCACTTCAGAAAGGTCGTATGGAAACAGGGCTGGCAGGGGTGGCTGTATATAAAAAAACAAGTAAATAAAGGGCGGCCAACAGCACCCGGTGTTCCCAGGCGGTCACCCATCCAAGTACTAACCGGGCCCGATGTTGCTTAACTTCGGTGATCGGACGAGAACCGGTGTAGTCAACATGGTATGGCCGTTGGCGCCCGTAAAATGTAGGCGCACGGCAGAATTCGCATTCGGTTCTTATCCCAAGACACACAAAATCATACTTTTCGGTCGAACTCAGGCGCATTATTTGTTATTGACAAATCGTCGGGTTAGCGCGAATGCAATCCTGAGTTCCAAAAATTATGCACCGGAAGGACGCGCTTCGTAGTTTTTTTTATTTTTTGTTAAATTTATACATTTATTTTTTAACATTAAATCGTTACAAGATAACATCTTTACAACAAAACATGAACAGAATTGTAATTGTAAGCACTTCCTTCCGCAATCCGACGTGCCAGCGGAGCGACTGCCGAGTTAGCGGGCGCGCCGCCGCGTGTGTGAGACGCACAGCTGCTCGTGGCACCTCCTGTCATCCGCTGGGCGCGTGCAGCCTTCGACACTCGCGGAAGACGCATCTTGTCCCTGGTGTCCAGTGGATGGCTGGCGCGCGGCCGACCGGCGTATGGCCTGTGCGGCGTGTGGCAGTGTCTTGTTGGAGGGCGCCACTGCTGGCGATGTGAGCTTCCTCGCCTCGCCTCCGCCTCAGACGAGATGTTTGCGTAATTTGCAGTGCATCCGCACCATTCCTATCGCTGTCCCTGTCCCCGCCCCGTCCCGACTTGTCCCGACTTTGCTCGACTGCCGCTCGCTGCCGCTCGGGTCGTGGCCCATATAACAGCGCAAGCACAAGAAACGTCTGCAGGAGATGACGAGACGAGACGAAAGAATAAATTTATGATTACATATCGAAGTAGGAATTGTACACCGCTACACAACAACAGGCGCTGACGTATTTCAGAACATATCTGCCGATTCGTACTGTTTTGTCGTTTTCAAAGACTTCCTGGCGAACTTGGTTAGCACATTCTCCCTTCCCCCTCAAACTGAGATATTTACTGCAATTTCATACCTTATGGTCATTACAGTAGTTTAAAATGCTTAAGGAAGTATCTTTGTCACTTCAGAAAGGTCGTATGGAAACAGGGCTGGCAGGGGTGGCTGTATATAAAAAAACAAGTAAATAAAGGGCGGCCAACAGCACCCGGTGTTCCCAGGCGGTCACCCATCCAAGTACTAACCGGGCCCGATGTTGCTTAACTTCGGTGATCGGACGAGAACCGGTGTAGTCAACATGGTATGGCCGTTGGCGCCCGTAAAATGTAGGCGCACGGCAGAATTCGCATTCGGTTCTTATCCCAAGACACACAAAATCATACTTTTCGGTCGAACTCAGGCGCATTATTTGTTATTGACAAATCGTCGGGTTAGCGCGAATGCAATCCTGAGTTCCAAAAATTATGCACCGGAAGGACGCGCTTCGTAGTTTTTTTTATTTTTTGTTAAATTTATACATTTATTTTTTAACATTAAATCGTTACAAGATAACATCTTTACAACAAAACATGAACAGAATTGTAATTGTAAGCACTTCCTTCCGCAATCCGACGTGCCAGCGGAGCGACTGCCGAGTTAGCGGGCGCGCCGCCGCGTGTGTGAGACGCACAGCTGCTCGTGGCACCTCCTGTCATCCGCTGGGCGCGTGCAGCCTTCGACACTCGCGGAAGACGCATCTTGTCCCTGGTGTCCAGTGGATGGCTGGCGCGCGGCCGACCGGCGTATGGCCTGTGCGGCGTGTGGCAGTGTCTTGTTGGAGGGCGCCACTGCTGGCGATGTGAGCTTCCTCGCCTCGCCTCCGCCTCAGACGAGATGTTTGCGTAATTTGCAGTGCATCCGCACCATTCCTATCGCTGTCCCTGTCCCCGCCCCGTCCCGACTTGTCCCGACTTTGCTCGACTGCCGCTCGCTGCCGCTCGGGTCGTGGCCCATATAACAGCGCAAGCACAAGAAACGTCTGCAGGAGATGACGAGACGAGACGAAAGAATAAATTTATGATTACATATCGAAGTAGGAATTGTACACCGCTACACAACAACAGGCGCTGACGTATTTCAGAACATATCTGCCGATTCGTACTGTTTTGTCGTTTTCAAAGACTTCCTGGCGAACTTGGTTAGCACATTCTCCCTCAAACTGAGATATTTACTGCAATTTCATACCTTATGGTCATTACAGTAGTTTAAAATGCTTAAGGAAGTATCTTTGTCACTTCAGAAAGGTCGTATGGAAACAGGGCTGGCAGGGGTGGCTGTATATAAAAAAACAAGTAAATAAAGGGCGGCCAACAGCACCCGGTGTTCCCAGGCGGTCACCCATCCAAGTACTAACCGGGCCCGATGTTGCTTAACTTCGGTGATCGGACGAGAACCGGTGTAGTCAACATGGTATGGCCGTTGGCGCCCGTAAAATGTAGGCGCACGGCAGAATTCGCATTCGGTTCTTATCCCAAGACACACAAAATCATACTTTTCGGTCGAACTCAGGCGCATTATTTGTTATTGACAAATCGTCGGGTTAGCGCGAATGCAATCCTGAGTTCCAAAAATTATGCACCGGAAGGACGCGCTTCGTAGTTTTTTTTTATTTTTTGTTAAATTTATACATTTATTTTTTAACATTAAATCGTTACAAGATAACATCTTTACAACAAAACATGAACAGAATTGTAATTGTAAGCACTTCCTTCCGCAATCCGACGTGCCAGCGGAGCGACTGCCGAGTTAGCGGGCGCGCCGCCGCGTGTGTGAGACGCACAGCTGCTCGTGGCACCTCCTGTCATCCGCTGGGCGCGTGCAGCCTTCGACACTCGCGGAAGACGCATCTTGTCCCTGGTGTCCAGTGGATGGCTGGCGCGCGGCCGACCGGCGTATGGCCTGTGCGGCGTGTGGCAGTGTCTTGTTGGAGGGCGCCACTGCTGGCGATGTGAGCTTCCTCGCCTCGCCTCCGCCTCAGACGAGATGTTTGCGTAATTTGCAGTGCATCCGCACCATTCCTATCGCTGTCCCTGTCCCCCGCCCCGTCCCGACTTGTCCCGACTTTGCTCGACTGCCGCTCGCTGCCGCTCGGGTCGTGGCCCATATAACAGCGCAAGCACAAGAAACGTCTGCAGGAGATGACGAGACGAGACGAAAGAATAAATTTATGATTACATATCGAAGTAGGAATTGTACACCGCTACACAACAACAGGCGCTGACGTATTTCAGAACATATCTGCCGATTCGTACTGTTTTGTCGTTTTCAAAGACTTCCTGGCGAACTTGGTTAGCACATTCTCCCTCAAACTGAGATATTTACTGCAATTTCATACCTTATGGTCATTACAGTAGTTTAAAATGCTTAAGGAAGTATCTTTGTCACTTCAGAAAGGTCGTATGGAAACAGGGCTGGCAGGGGTGGCTGTATATAAAAAAACAAGTAAATAAAGGGCGGCCAACAGCACCCGGTGTTCCCAGGCGGTCACCCATCCAAGTACTAACCGGGCCCGATGTTGCTTAACTTCGGTGATCGGACGAGAACCGGTGTAGTCAACATGGTATGGCCGTTGGCGCCCGTAAAATGTAGGCGCACGGCAGAATTCGCATTCGGTTCTTATCCCAAGACACACAAAATCATACTTTTCGGTCGAACTCAGGCGCATTATTTGTTATTGACAAATCGTCGGGTTAGCGCGAATGCAATCCTGAGTTCCAAAAATTATGCACCGGAAGGACGCGCTTCGTAGTTTTTTTTTATTTTTTGTTAAATTTATACATTTATTTTTTAACATTAAATCGTTACAAGATAACATCTTTACAACAAAACATGAACAGAATTGTAATTGTAAGCACTTCCTTCCGCAATCCGACGTGCCAGCGGAGCGACTGCCGAGTTAGCGGGCGCGCCGCCGCGTGTGTGAGACGCACAGCTGCTCGTGGCACCTCCTGTCATCCGCTGGGCGCGTGCAGCCTTCGACACTCGCGGAAGACGCATCTTGTCCCTGGTGTCCAGTGGATGGCTGGCGCGCGGCCGACCGGCGTATGGCCTGTGCGGCGTGTGGCAGTGTCTTGTTGGAGGGCGCCACTGCTGGCGATGTGAGCTTCCTCGCCTCGCCTCCGCCTCAGACGAGATGTTTGCGTAATTTGCAGTGCATCCGCACCATTCCTATCGCTGTCCCTGTCCCCGCCCCGTCCCGACTTGTCCCGACTTTGCTCGACTGCCGCTCGCTGCCGCTCGGGTCGTGGCCCATATAACAGCGCAAGCACAAGAAACGTCTGCAGGAGATGACGAGACGAGACGAAAGAATAAATTTATGATTACATATCGAAGTAGGAATTGTACACCGCTACACAACAACAGGCGCTGACGTATTTCAGAACATATCTGCCGATTCGTACTGTTTTGTCGTTTTCAAAGACTTCCTGGCGAACTTGGTTAGCACATTCTCCCTCAAACTGAGATATTTACTGCAATTTCATACCTTATGGTCATTACAGTAGTTTAAAATGCTTAAGGAAGTATCTTTGTCACTTCAGAAAGGTCGTATGGAAACAGGGCTGGCAGGGGTGGCTGTATATAAAAAAACAAGTAAATAAAGGGCGGCCAACAGCACCCGGTGTTCCCAGGCGGTCACCCATCCAAGTACTAACCGGGCCCGATGTTGCTTAACTTCGGTGATCGGACGAGAACCGGTGTAGTCAACATGGTATGGCCGTTGGCGCCCGTAAAATGTAGGCGCACGGCAGAATTCGCATTCGGTTCTTATCCCAAGACACACAAAATCATACTTTTCGGTCGAACTCAGGCGCATTATTTGTTATTGACAAATCGTCGGGTTAGCGCGAATGCAATCCTGAGTTCCAAAAATTATGCACCGGAAGGACGCGCTTCGTAGTTTTTTTTATTTTTTGTTAAATTTATACATTTATTTTTTAACATTAAATCGTTACAAGATAACATCTTTACAACAAAACATGAACAGAATTGTAATTGTAAGCACTTCCTTCCGCAATCCGACGTGCCAGCGGAGCGACTGCCGAGTTAGCGGGCGCGCCGCCGCGTGTGTGAGACGCACAGCTGCTCGTGGCACCTCCTGTCATCCGCTGGGCGCGTGCAGCCTTCGACACTCGCGGAAGACGCATCTTGTCCCTGGTGTCCAGTGGATGGCTGGCGCGCGGCCGACCGGCGTATGGCCTGTGCGGCGTGTGGCAGTGTCTTGTTGGAGGGCGCCACTGCTGGCGATGTGAGCTTCCTCGCCTCGCCTCCGCCTCAGACGAGATGTTTGCGTAATTTGCAGTGCATCCGCACCATTCCTATCGCTGTCCCTGTCCCCGCCCCGTCCCGACTTGTCCCGACTTTGCTCGACTGCCGCTCGCTGCCGCTCGGGTCGTGGCCCATATAACAGCGCAAGCACAAGAAACGTCTGCAGGAGATGACGAGACGAGACGAAAGAATAAATTTATGATTACATATCGAAGTAGGAATTGTACACCGCTACACAACAACAGGCGCTGACGTATTTCAGAACATATCTGCCGATTCGTACTGTTTTGTCGTTTTCAAAGACTTCCTGGCGAACTTGGTTAGCACATTCTCCCTCAAACTGAGATATTTACTGCAATTTCATACCTTATGGTCATTACAGTAGTTTAAAATGCTTAAGGAAGTATCTTTGTCACTTCAGAAAGGTCGTATGGAAACAGGGCTGGCAGGGGTGGCTGTATATAAAAAAACAAGTAAATAAAGGGCGGCCAACAGCACCCGGTGTTCCCAGGCGGTCACCCATCCAAGTACTAACCGGGCCCGATGTTGCTTAACTTCGGTGATCGGACGAGAACCGGTGTAGTCAACATGGTATGGCCGTTGGCGCCCGTAAAATGTAGGCGCACGGCAGAATTCGCATTCGGTTCTTATCCCAAGACACACAAAATCATACTTTTCGGTCGAACTCAGGCGCATTATTTGTTATTGACAAATCGTCGGGTTAGCGCGAATGCAATCCTGAGTTCCAAAAATTATGCACCGGAAGGACGCGCTTCGTAGTTTTTTTTTATTTTTTGTTAAATTTATACATTTATTTTTTAACATTAAATCGTTACAAGATAACATCTTTACAACAAAACATGAACAGAATTGTAATTGTAAGCACTTCCTTCCGCAATCCGACGTGCCAGCGGAGCGACTGCCGAGTTAGCGGGCGCGCCGCCGCGTGTGTGAGACGCACAGCTGCTCGTGGCACCTCCTGTCATCCGCTGGGCGCGTGCAGCCTTCGACACTCGCGGAAGACGCATCTTGTCCCTGGTGTCCAGTGGATGGCTGGCGCGCGGCCGACCGGCGTATGGCCTGTGCGGCGTGTGGCAGTGTCTTGTTGGAGGGCGCCACTGCTGGCGATGTGAGCTTCCTCGCCTCGCCTCCGCCTCAGACGAGATGTTTGCGTAATTTGCAGTGCATCCGCACCATTCCTATCGCTGTCCCTGTCCCCGCCCCGTCCCGACTTGTCCCGACTTTGCTCGACTGCCGCTCGCTGCCGCTCGGGTCGTGGCCCATATAACAGCGCAAGCACAAGAAACGTCTGCAGGAGATGACGAGACGAGACGAAAGAATAAATTTATGATTACATATCGAAGTAGGAATTGTACACCGCTACACAACAACAGGCGCTGACGTATTTCAGAACATATCTGCCGATTCGTACTGTTTTGTCGTTTTCAAAGACTTCCTGGCGAACTTGGTTAGCACATTCTCCCTCAAACTGAGATATTTACTGCAATTTCATACCTTATGGTCATTACAGTAGTTTAAAATGCTTAAGGAAGTATCTTTGTCACTTCAGAAAGGTCGTATGGAAACAGGGCTGGCAGGGGTGGCTGTATATAAAAAAACAAGTAAATAAAGGGCGGCCAACAGCACCCGGTGTTCCCAGGCGGTCACCCATCCAAGTACTAACCGGGCCCGATGTTGCTTAACTTCGGTGATCGGACGAGAACCGGTGTAGTCAACATGGTATGGCCGTTGGCGCCCGTAAAATGTAGGCGCACGGCAGAATTCGCATTCGGTTCTTATCCCAAGACACACAAAATCATACTTTTCGGTCGAACTCAGGCGCATTATTTGTTATTGACAAATCGTCGGGTTAGCGCGAATGCAATCCTGAGTTCCAAAAATTATGCACCGGAAGGACGCGCTTCGTAGTTTTTTTTTATTTTTTGTTAAATTTATACATTTATTTTTTAACATTAAATCGTTACAAGATAACATCTTTACAACAAAACATGAACAGAATTGTAATTGTAAGCACTTCCTTCCGCAATCCGACGTGCCAGCGGAGCGACTGCCGAGTTAGCGGGCGCGCCGCCGCGTGTGTGAGACGCACAGCTGCTCGTGGCACCTCCTGTCATCCGCTGGGCGCGTGCAGCCTTCGACACTCGCGGAAGACGCATCTTGTCCCTGGTGTCCAGTGGATGGCTGGCGCGCGGCCGACCGGCGTATGGCCTGTGCGGCGTGTGGCAGTGTCTTGTTGGAGGGCGCCACTGCTGGCGATGTGAGCTTCCTCGCCTCGCCTCCGCCTCAGACGAGATGTTTGCGTAATTTGCAGTGCATCCGCACCATTCCTATCGCTGTCCCTGTCCCCGCCCCGTCCCGACTTGTCCCGACTTTGCTCGACTGCCGCTCGCTGCCGCTCGGGTCGTGGCCCATATAACAGCGCAAGCACAAGAAACGTCTGCAGGAGATGACGAGACGAGACGAAAGAATAAATTTATGATTACATATCGAAGTAGGAATTGTACACCGCTACACAACAACAGGCGCTGACGTATTTCAGAACATATCTGCCGATTCGTACTGTTTTGTCGTTTTCAAAGACTTCCTGGCGAACTTGGTTAGCACATTCTCCCTCAAACTGAGATATTTACTGCAATTTCATACCTTATGGTCATTACAGTAGTTTAAAATGCTTAAGGAAGTATCTTTGTCACTTCAGAAAGGTCGTATGGAAACAGGGCTGGCAGGGGTGGCTGTATATAAAAAAACAAGTAAATAAAGGGCGGCCAACAGCACCCGGTGTTCCCAGGCGGTCACCCATCCAAGTACTAACCGGGCCCGATGTTGCTTAACTTCGGTGATCGGACGAGAACCGGTGTAGTCAACATGGTATGGCCGTTGGCGCCCGTAAAATGTAGGCGCACGGCAGAATTCGCATTCGGTTCTTATCCCAAGACACACAAAATCATACTTTTCGGTCGAACTCAGGCGCATTATTTGTTATTGACAAATCGTCGGGTTAGCGCGAATGCAATCCTGAGTTCCAAAAATTATGCACCGGAAGGACGCGCTTCGTAGTTTTTTTTATTTTTTGTTAAATTTATACATTTATTTTTTAACATTAAATCGTTACAAGATAACATCTTTACAACAAAACATGAACAGAATTGTAATTGTAAGCACTTCCTTCCGCAATCCGACGTGCCAGCGGAGCGACTGCCGAGTTAGCGGGCGCGCCGCCGCGTGTGTGAGACGCACAGCTGCTCGTGGCACCTCCTGTCATCCGCTGGGCGCGTGCAGCCTTCGACACTCGCGGAAGACGCATCTTGTCCCTGGTGTCCAGTGGATGGCTGGCGCGCGGCCGACCGGCGTATGGCCTGTGCGGCGTGTGGCAGTGTCTTGTTGGAGGGCGCCACTGCTGGCGATGTGAGCTTCCTCGCCTCGCCTCCGCCTCAGACGAGATGTTTGCGTAATTTGCAGTGCATCCGCACCATTCCTATCGCTGTCCCTGTCCCCGCCCCGTCCCGACTTGTCCCGACTTTGCTCGACTGCCGCTCGCTGCCGCTCGGGTCGTGGCCCATATAACAGCGCAAGCACAAGAAACGTCTGCAGGAGATGACGAGACGAGACGAAAGAATAAATTTATGATTACATATCGAAGTAGGAATTGTACACCGCTACACAACAACAGGCGCTGACGTATTTCAGAACATATCTGCCGATTCGTACTGTTTTGTCGTTTTCAAAGACTTCCTGGCGAACTTGGTTAGCACATTCTCCCTCAAACTGAGATATTTACTGCAATTTCATACCTTATGGTCATTACAGTAGTTTAAAATGCTTAAGGAAGTATCTTTGTCACTTCAGAAAGGTCGTATGGAAACAGGGCTGGCAGGGGTGGCTGTATATAAAAAAACAAGTAAATAAAGGGCGGCCAACAGCACCCGGTGTTCCCAGGCGGTCACCCATCCAAGTACTAACCGGGCCCGATGTTGCTTAACTTCGGTGATCGGACGAGAACCGGTGTAGTCAACATGGTATGGCCGTTGGCGCCCGTAAAATGTAGGCGCACGGCAGAATTCGCATTCGGTTCTTATCCCAAGACACACAAAATCATACTTTTCGGTCGAACTCAGGCGCATTATTTGTTATTGACAAATCGTCGGGTTAGCGCGAATGCAATCCTGAGTTCCAAAAATTATGCACCGGAAGGACGCGCTTCGTAGTTTTTTTTTATTTTTTGTTAAATTTATACATTTATTTTTTAACATTAAATCGTTACAAGATAACATCTTTACAACAAAACATGAACAGAATTGTAATTGTAAGCACTTCCTTCCGCAATCCGACGTGCCAGCGGAGCGACTGCCGAGTTAGCGGGCGCGCCGCCGCGTGTGTGAGACGCACAGCTGCTCGTGGCACCTCCTGTCATCCGCTGGGCGCGTGCAGCCTTCGACACTCGCGGAAGACGCATCTTGTCCCTGGTGTCCAGTGGATGGCTGGCGCGCGGCCGACCGGCGTATGGCCTGTGCGGCGTGTGGCAGTGTCTTGTTGGAGGGCGCCACTGCTGGCGATGTGAGCTTCCTCGCCTCGCCTCCGCCTCAGACGAGATGTTTGCGTAATTTGCAGTGCATCCGCACCATTCCTATCGCTGTCCCTGTCCCCGCCCCGTCCCGACTTGTCCCGACTTTGCTCGACTGCCGCTCGCTGCCGCTCGGGTCGTGGCCCATATAACAGCGCAAGCACAAGAAACGTCTGCAGGAGATGACGAGACGAGACGAAAGAATAAATTTATGATTACATATCGAAGTAGGAATTGTACACCGCTACACAACAACAGGCGCTGACGTATTTCAGAACATATCTGCCGATTCGTACTGTTTTGTCGTTTTCAAAGACTTCCTGGCGAACTTGGTTAGCACATTCTCCCTCAAACTGAGATATTTACTGCAATTTCATACCTTATGGTCATTACAGTAGTTTAAAATGCTTAAGGAAGTATCTTTGTCACTTCAGAAAGGTCGTATGGAAACAGGGCTGGCAGGGGTGGCTGTATATAAAAAAACAAGTAAATAAAGGGCGGCCAACAGCACCCGGTGTTCCCAGGCGGTCACCCATCCAAGTACTAACCGGGCCCGATGTTGCTTAACTTCGGTGATCGGACGAGAACCGGTGTAGTCAACATGGTATGGCCGTTGGCGCCCGTAAAATGTAGGCGCACGGCAGAATTCGCATTCGGTTCTTATCCCAAGACACACAAAATCATACTTTTCGGTCGAACTCAGGCGCATTATTTGTTATTGACAAATCGTCGGGTTAGCGCGAATGCAATCCTGAGTTCCAAAAATTATGCACCGGAAGGACGCGCTTCGTAGTTTTTTTTTATTTTTTGTTAAATTTATACATTTATTTTTTAACATTAAATCGTTACAAGATAACATCTTTACAACAAAACATGAACAGAATTGTAATTGTAAGCACTTCCTTCCGCAATCCGACGTGCCAGCGGAGCGACTGCCGAGTTAGCGGGCGCGCCGCCGCGTGTGTGAGACGCACAGCTGCTCGTGGCACCTCCTGTCATCCGCTGGGCGCGTGCAGCCTTCGACACTCGCGGAAGACGCATCTTGTCCCTGGTGTCCAGTGGATGGCTGGCGCGCGGCCGACCGGCGTATGGCCTGTGCGGCGTGTGGCAGTGTCTTGTTGGAGGGCGCCACTGCTGGCGATGTGAGCTTCCTCGCCTCGCCTCCGCCTCAGACGAGATGTTTGCGTAATTTGCAGTGCATCCGCACCATTCCTATCGCTGTCCCTGTCCCCGCCCCGTCCCGACTTGTCCCGACTTTGCTCGACTGCCGCTCGCTGCCGCTCGGGTCGTGGCCCATATAACAGCGCAAGCACAAGAAACGTCTGCAGGAGATGACGAGACGAGACGAAAGAATAAATTTATGATTACATATCGAAGTAGGAATTGTACACCGCTACACAACAACAGGCGCTGACGTATTTCAGAACATATCTGCCGATTCGTACTGTTTTGTCGTTTTCAAAGACTTCCTGGCGAACTTGGTTAGCACATTCTCCCTCAAACTGAGATATTTACTGCAATTTCATACCTTATGGTCATTACAGTAGTTTAAAATGCTTAAGGAAGTATCTTTGTCACTTCAGAAAGGTCGTATGGAAACAGGGCTGGCAGGGGTGGCTGTATATAAAAAAACAAGTAAATAAAGGGCGGCCAACAGCACCCGGTGTTCCCAGGCGGTCACCCATCCAAGTACTAACCGGGCCCGATGTTGCTTAACTTCGGTGATCGGACGAGAACCGGTGTAGTCAACATGGTATGGCCGTTGGCGCCCGTAAAATGTAGGCGCACGGCAGAATTCGCATTCGGTTCTTATCCCAAGACACACAAAATCATACTTTTCGGTCGAACTCAGGCGCATTATTTGTTATTGACAAATCGTCGGGTTAGCGCGAATGCAATCCTGAGTTCCAAAAATTATGCACCGGAAGGACGCGCTTCGTAGTTTTTTTTTATTTTTTGTTAAATTTATACATTTATTTTTTAACATTAAATCGTTACAAGATAACATCTTTACAACAAAACATGAACAGAATTGTAATTGTAAGCACTTCCTTCCGCAATCCGACGTGCCAGCGGAGCGACTGCCGAGTTAGCGGGCGCGCCGCCGCGTGTGTGAGACGCACAGCTGCTCGTGGCACCTCCTGTCATCCGCTGGGCGCGTGCAGCCTTCGACACTCGCGGAAGACGCATCTTGTCCCTGGTGTCCAGTGGATGGCTGGCGCGCGGCCGACCGGCGTATGGCCTGTGCGGCGTGTGGCAGTGTCTTGTTGGAGGGCGCCACTGCTGGCGATGTGAGCTTCCTCGCCTCGCCTCCGCCTCAGACGAGATGTTTGCGTAATTTGCAGTGCATCCGCACCATTCCTATCGCTGTCCCTGTCCCCGCCCCGTCCCGACTTGTCCCGACTTTGCTCGACTGCCGCTCGCTGCCGCTCGGGTCGTGGCCCATATAACAGCGCAAGCACAAGAAACGTCTGCAGGAGATGACGAGACGAGACGAAAGAATAAATTTATGATTACATATCGAAGTAGGAATTGTACACCGCTACACAACAACAGGCGCTGACGTATTTCAGAACATATCTGCCGATTCGTACTGTTTTGTCGTTTTCAAAGACTTCCTGGCGAACTTGGTTAGCACATTCTCCCTCAAACTGAGATATTTACTGCAATTTCATACCTTATGGTCATTACAGTAGTTTAAAATGCTTAAGGAAGTATCTTTGTCACTTCAGAAAGGTCGTATGGAAACAGGGCTGGCAGGGGTGGCTGTATATAAAAAAACAAGTAAATAAAGGGCGGCCAACAGCACCCGGTGTTCCCAGGCGGTCACCCATCCAAGTACTAACCGGGCCCGATGTTGCTTAACTTCGGTGATCGGACGAGAACCGGTGTAGTCAACATGGTATGGCCGTTGGCGCCCGTAAAATGTAGGCGCACGGCAGAATTCGCATTCGGTTCTTATCCCAAGACACACAAAATCATACTTTTCGGTCGAACTCAGGCGCATTATTTGTTATTGACAAATCGTCGGGTTAGCGCGAATGCAATCCTGAGTTCCAAAAATTATGCACCGGAAGGACGCGCTTCGTAGTTTTTTTTTATTTTTTGTTAAATTTATACATTTATTTTTTAACATTAAATCGTTACAAGATAACATCTTTACAACAAAACATGAACAGAATTGTAATTGTAAGCACTTCCTTCCGCAATCCGACGTGCCAGCGGAGCGACTGCCGAGTTAGCGGGCGCGCCGCCGCGTGTGTGAGACGCACAGCTGCTCGTGGCACCTCCTGTCATCCGCTGGGCGCGTGCAGCCTTCGACACTCGCGGAAGACGCATCTTGTCCCTGGTGTCCAGTGGATGGCTGGCGCGCGGCCGACCGGCGTATGGCCTGTGCGGCGTGTGGCAGTGTCTTGTTGGAGGGCGCCACTGCTGGCGATGTGAGCTTCCTCGCCTCGCCTCCGCCTCAGACGAGATGTTTGCGTAATTTGCAGTGCATCCGCACCATTCCTATCGCTGTCCCTGTCCCCGCCCCGTCCCGACTTGTCCCGACTTTGCTCGACTGCCGCTCGCTGCCGCTCGGGTCGTGGCCCATATAACAGCGCAAGCACAAGAAACGTCTGCAGGAGATGACGAGACGAGACGAAAGAATAAATTTATGATTACATATCGAAGTAGGAATTGTACACCGCTACACAACAACAGGCGCTGACGTATTTCAGAACATATCTGCCGATTCGTACTGTTTTGTCGTTTTCAAAGACTTCCTGGCGAACTTGGTTAGCACATTCTCCCTCAAACTGAGATATTTACTGCAATTTCATACCTTATGGTCATTACAGTAGTTTAAAATGCTTAAGGAAGTATCTTTGTCACTTCAGAAAGGTCGTATGGAAACAGGGCTGGCAGGGGTGGCTGTATATAAAAAAACAAGTAAATAAAGGGCGGCCAACAGCACCCGGTGTTCCCAGGCGGTCACCCATCCAAGTACTAACCGGGCCCGATGTTGCTTAACTTCGGTGATCGGACGAGAACCGGTGTAGTCAACATGGTATGGCCGTTGGCGCCCGTAAAATGTAGGCGCACGGCAGAATTCGCATTCGGTTCTTATCCCAAGACACACAAAATCATACTTTTCGGTCGAACTCAGGCGCATTATTTGTTATTGACAAATCGTCGGGTTAGCGCGAATGCAATCCTGAGTTCCAAAAATTATGCACCGGAAGGACGCGCTTCGTAGTTTTTTTTATTTTTTGTTAAATTTATACATTTATTTTTTAACATTAAATCGTTACAAGATAACATCTTTACAACAAAACATGAACAGAATTGTAATTGTAAGCACTTCCTTCCGCAATCCGACGTGCCAGCGGAGCGACTGCCGAGTTAGCGGGCGCGCCGCCGCGTGTGTGAGACGCACAGCTGCTCGTGGCACCTCCTGTCATCCGCTGGGCGCGTGCAGCCTTCGACACTCGCGGAAGACGCATCTTGTCCCTGGTGTCCAGTGGATGGCTGGCGCGCGGCCGACCGGCGTATGGCCTGTGCGGCGTGTGGCAGTGTCTTGTTGGAGGGCGCCACTGCTGGCGATGTGAGCTTCCTCGCCTCGCCTCCGCCTCAGACGAGATGTTTGCGTAATTTGCAGTGCATCCGCACCATTCCTATCGCTGTCCCTGTCCCCGCCCCGTCCCGACTTGTCCCGACTTTGCTCGACTGCCGCTCGCTGCCGCTCGGGTCGTGGCCCATATAACAGCGCAAGCACAAGAAACGTCTGCAGGAGATGACGAGACGAGACGAAAGAATAAATTTATGATTACATATCGAAGTAGGAATTGTACACCGCTACACAACAACAGGCGCTGACGTATTTCAGAACATATCTGCCGATTCGTACTGTTTTGTCGTTTTCAAAGACTTCCTGGCGAACTTGGTTAGCACATTCTCCCTCAAACTGAGATATTTACTGCAATTTCATACCTTATGGTCATTACAGTAGTTTAAAATGCTTAAGGAAGTATCTTTGTCACTTCAGAAAGGTCGTATGGAAACAGGGCTGGCAGGGGTGGCTGTATATAAAAAAACAAGTAAATAAAGGGCGGCCAACAGCACCCGGTGTTCCCAGGCGGTCACCCATCCAAGTACTAACCGGGCCCGATGTTGCTTAACTTCGGTGATCGGACGAGAACCGGTGTAGTCAACATGGTATGGCCGTTGGCGCCCGTAAAATGTAGGCGCACGGCAGAATTCGCATTCGGTTCTTATCCCAAGACACACAAAATCATACTTTTCGGTCGAACTCAGGCGCATTATTTGTTATTGACAAATCGTCGGGTTAGCGCGAATGCAATCCTGAGTTCCAAAAATTATGCACCGGAAGGACGCGCTTCGTAGTTTTTTTTTATTTTTTGTTAAATTTATACATTTATTTTTTAACATTAAATCGTTACAAGATAACATCTTTACAACAAAACATGAACAGAATTGTAATTGTAAGCACTTCCTTCCGCAATCCGACGTGCCAGCGGAGCGACTGCCGAGTTAGCGGGCGCGCCGCCGCGTGTGTGAGACGCACAGCTGCTCGTGGCACCTCCTGTCATCCGCTGGGCGCGTGCAGCCTTCGACACTCGCGGAAGACGCATCTTGTCCCTGGTGTCCAGTGGATGGCTGGCGCGCGGCCGACCGGCGTATGGCCTGTGCGGCGTGTGGCAGTGTCTTGTTGGAGGGCGCCACTGCTGGCGATGTGAGCTTCCTCGCCTCGCCTCCGCCTCAGACGAGATGTTTGCGTAATTTGCAGTGCATCCGCACCATTCCTATCGCTGTCCCTGTCCCCGCCCCGTCCCGACTTGTCCCGACTTTGCTCGACTGCCGCTCGCTGCCGCTCGGGTCGTGGCCCATATAACAGCGCAAGCACAAGAAACGTCTGCAGGAGATTACGAGACGAGACGAAAGAATAAATTTATGATTACATATCGAAGTAGGAATTGTACACCGCTACACAACAACAGGCGCTGACGTATTTCAGAACATATCTGCCGATTCGTACTGTTTTGTCGTTTTCAAAGACTTCCTGGCGAACTTGGTTAGCACATTCTCCCTCAAACTGAGATATTTACTGCAATTTCATACCTTATGGTCATTACAGTAGTTTAAAATGCTTAAGGAAGTATCTTTGTCACTTCAGAAAGGTCGTATGGAAACAGGGCTGGCAGGGGTGGCTGTATATAAAAAAACAAGTAAATAAAGGGCGGCCAACAGCACCCGGTGTTCCCAGGCGGTCACCCATCCAAGTACTAACCGGGCCCGATGTTGCTTAACTTCGGTGATCGGACGAGAACCGGTGTAGTCAACATGGTATGGCCGTTGGCGCCCGTAAAATGTAGGCGCACGGCAGAATTCGCATTCGGTTCTTATCCCAAGACACACAAAATCATACTTTTCGGTCGAACTCAGGCGCATTATTTGTTATTGACAAATCGTCGGGTTAGCGCGAATGCAATCCTGAGTTCCAAAAATTATGCACCGGAAGGACGCGCTTCGTAGTTTTTTTTTATTTTTTGTTAAATTTATACATTTATTTTTTAACATTAAATCGTTACAAGATAACATCTTTACAACAAAACATGAACAGAATTGTAATTGTAAGCACTTCCTTCCGCAATCCGACGTGCCAGCGGAGCGACTGCCGAGTTAGCGGGCGCGCCGCCGCGTGTGTGAGACGCACAGCTGCTCGTGGCACCTCCTGTCATCCGCTGGGCGCGTGCAGCCTTCGACACTCGCGGAAGACGCATCTTGTCCCTGGTGTCCAGTGGATGGCTGGCGCGCGGCCGACCGGCGTATGGCCTGTGCGGCGTGTGGCAGTGTCTTGTTGGAGGGCGCCACTGCTGGCGATGTGAGCTTCCTCGCCTCGCCTCCGCCTCAGACGAGATGTTTGCGTAATTTGCAGTGCATCCGCACCATTCCTATCGCTGTCCCTGTCCCCGCCCCGTCCCGACTTGTCCCGACTTTGCTCGACTGCCGCTCGCTGCCGCTCGGGTCGTGGCCCATATAACAGCGCAAGCACAAGAAACGTCTGCAGGAGATGACGAGACGAGACGAAAGAATAAATTTATGATTACATATCGAAGTAGGAATTGTACACCGCTACACAACAACAGGCGCTGACGTATTTCAGAACATATCTGCCGATTCGTACTGTTTTGTCGTTTTCAAAGACTTCCTGGCGAACTTGGTTAGCACATTCTCCCTCAAACTGAGATATTTACTGCAATTTCATACCTTATGGTCATTACAGTAGTTTAAAATGCTTAAGGAAGTATCTTTGTCACTTCAGAAAGGTCGTATGGAAACAGGGCTGGCAGGGGTGGCTGTATATAAAAAAACAAGTAAATAAAGGGCGGCCAACAGCACCCGGTGTTCCCAGGCGGTCACCCATCCAAGTACTAACCGGGCCCGATGTTGCTTAACTTCGGTGATCGGACGAGAACCGGTGTAGTCAACATGGTATGGCCGTTGGCGCCCGTAAAATGTAGGCGCACGGCAGAATTCGCATTCGGTTCTTATCCCAAGACACACAAAATCATACTTTTCGGTCGAACTCAGGCGCATTATTTGTTATTGACAAATCGTCGGGTTAGCGCGAATGCAATCCTGAGTTCCAAAAATTATGCACCGGAAGGACGCGCTTCGTAGTTTTTTTTTATTTTTTGTTAAATTTATACATTTATTTTTTAACATTAAATCGTTACAAGATAACATCTTTACAACAAAACATGAACAGAATTGTAATTGTAAGCACTTCCTTCCGCAATCCGACGTGCCAGCGGAGCGACTGCCGAGTTAGCGGGCGCGCCGCCGCGTGTGTGAGACGCACAGCTGCTCGTGGCACCTCCTGTCATCCGCTGGGCGCGTGCAGCCTTCGACACTCGCGGAAGACGCATCTTGTCCCTGGTGTCCAGTGGATGGCTGGCGCGCGGCCGACCGGCGTATGGCCTGTGCGGCGTGTGGCAGTGTCTTGTTGGAGGGCGCCACTGCTGGCGATGTGAGCTTCCTCGCCTCGCCTCCGCCTCAGACGAGATGTTTGCGTAATTTGCAGTGCATCCGCACCATTCCTATCGCTGTCCCTGTCCCCGCCCCGTCCCGACTTGTCCCGACTTTGCTCGACTGCCGCTCGCTGCCGCTCGGGTCGTGGCCCATATAACAGCGCAAGCACAAGAAACGTCTGCAGGAGATGACGAGACGAGACGAAAGAATAAATTTATGATTACATATCGAAGTAGGAATTGTACACCGCTACACAACAACAGGCGCTGACGTATTTCAGAACATATCTGCCGATTCGTACTGTTTTGTCGTTTTCAAAGACTTCCTGGCGAACTTGGTTAGCACATTCTCCCTCAAACTGAGATATTTACTGCAATTTCATACCTTATGGTCATTACAGTAGTTTAAAATGCTTAAGGAAGTATCTTTGTCACTTCAGAAAGGTCGTATGGAAACAGGGCTGGCAGGGGTGGCTGTATATAAAAAAACAAGTAAATAAAGGGCGGCCAACAGCACCCGGTGTTCCCAGGCGGTCACCCATCCAAGTACTAACCGGGCCCGATGTTGCTTAACTTCGGTGATCGGACGAGAACCGGTGTAGTCAACATGGTATGGCCGTTGGCGCCCGTAAAATGTAGGCGCACGGCAGAATTCGCATTCGGTTCTTATCCCAAGACACACAAAATCATACTTTTCGGTCGAACTCAGGCGCATTATTTGTTATTGACAAATCGTCGGGTTAGCGCGAATGCAATCCTGAGTTCCAAAAATTATGCACCGGAAGGACGCGCTTCGTAGTTTTTTTTTATTTTTTGTTAAATTTATACATTTATTTTTTAACATTAAATCGTTACAAGATAACATCTTTACAACAAAACATGAACAGAATTGTAATTGTAAGCACTTCCTTCCGCAATCCGACGTGCCAGCGGAGCGACTGCCGAGTTAGCGGGCGCGCCGCCGCGTGTGTGAGACGCACAGCTGCTCGTGGCACCTCCTGTCATCCGCTGGGCGCGTGCAGCCTTCGACACTCGCGGAAGACGCATCTTGTCCCTGGTGTCCAGTGGATGGCTGGCGCGCGGCCGACCGGCGTATGGCCTGTGCGGCGTGTGGCAGTGTCTTGTTGGAGGGCGCCACTGCTGGCGATGTGAGCTTCCTCGCCTCGCCTCCGCCTCAGACGAGATGTTTGCGTAATTTGCAGTGCATCCGCACCATTCCTATCGCTGTCCCTGTCCCCGCCCCGTCCCGACTTGTCCCGACTTTGCTCGACTGCCGCTCGCTGCCGCTCGGGTCGTGGCCCATATAACAGCGCAAGCACAAGAAACGTCTGCAGGAGATGACGAGACGAGACGAAAGAATAAATTTATGATTACATATCGAAGTAGGAATTGTACACCGCTACACAACAACAGGCGCTGACGTATTTCAGAACATATCTGCCGATTCGTACTGTTTTGTCGTTTTCAAAGACTTCCTGGCGAACTTGGTTAGCACATTCTCCCTCAAACTGAGATATTTACTGCAATTTCATACCTTATGGTCATTACAGTAGTTTAAAATGCTTAAGGAAGTATCTTTGTCACTTCAGAAAGGTCGTATGGAAACAGGGCTGGCAGGGGTGGCTGTATATAAAAAAACAAGTAAATAAAGGGCGGCCAACAGCACCCGGTGTTCCCAGGCGGTCACCCATCCAAGTACTAACCGGGCCCGATGTTGCTTAACTTCGGTGATCGGACGAGAACCGGTGTAGTCAACATGGTATGGCCGTTGGCGCCCGTAAAATGTAGGCGCACGGCAGAATTCGCATTCGGTTCTTATCCCAAGACACACAAAATCATACTTTTCGGTCGAACTCAGGCGCATTATTTGTTATTGACAAATCGTCGGGTTAGCGCGAATGCAATCCTGAGTTCCAAAAATTATGCACCGGAAGGACGCGCTTCGTAGTTTTTTTTATTTTTTGTTAAATTTATACATTTATTTTTTAACATTAAATCGTTACAAGATAACATCTTTACAACAAAACATGAACAGAATTGTAATTGTAAGCACTTCCTTCCGCAATCCGACGTGCCAGCGGAGCGACTGCCGAGTTAGCGGGCGCGCCGCCGCGTGTGTGAGACGCACAGCTGCTCGTGGCACCTCCTGTCATCCGCTGGGCGCGTGCAGCCTTCGACACTCGCGGAAGACGCATCTTGTCCCTGGTGTCCAGTGGATGGCTGGCGCGCGGCCGACCGGCGTATGGCCTGTGCGGCGTGTGGCAGTGTCTTGTTGGAGGGCGCCACTGCTGGCGATGTGAGCTTCCTCGCCTCGCCTCCGCCTCAGACGAGATGTTTGCGTAATTTGCAGTGCATCCGCACCATTCCTATCGCTGTCCCTGTCCCCGCCCCGTCCCGACTTGTCCCGACTTTGCTCGACTGCCGCTCGCTGCCGCTCGGGTCGTGGCCCATATAACAGCGCAAGCACAAGAAACGTCTGCAGGAGATGACGAGACGAGACGAAAGAATAAATTTATGATTACATATCGAAGTAGGAATTGTACACCGCTACACAACAACAGGCGCTGACGTATTTCAGAACATATCTGCCGATTCGTACTGTTTTGTCGTTTTCAAAGACTTCCTGGCGAACTTGGTTAGCACATTCTCCCTCAAACTGAGATATTTACTGCAATTTCATACCTTATGGTCATTACAGTAGTTTAAAATGCTTAAGGAAGTATCTTTGTCACTTCAGAAAGGTCGTATGGAAACAGGGCTGGCAGGGGTGGCTGTATATAAAAAAACAAGTAAATAAAGGGCGGCCAACAGCACCCGGTGTTCCCAGGCGGTCACCCATCCAAGTACTAACCGGGCCCGATGTTGCTTAACTTCGGTGATCGGACGAGAACCGGTGTAGTCAACATGGTATGGCCGTTGGCGCCCGTAAAATGTAGGCGCACGGCAGAATTCGCATTCGGTTCTTATCCCAAGACACACAAAATCATACTTTTCGGTCGAACTCAGGCGCATTATTTGTTATTGACAAATCGTCGGGTTAGCGCGAATGCAATCCTGAGTTCCAAAAATTATGCACCGGAAGGACGCGCTTCGTAGTTTTTTTTTATTTTTTGTTAAATTTATACATTTATTTTTTAACATTAAATCGTTACAAGATAACATCTTTACAACAAAACATGAACAGAATTGTAATTGTAAGCACTTCCTTCCGCAATCCGACGTGCCAGCGGAGCGACTGCCGAGTTAGCGGGCGCGCCGCCGCGTGTGTGAGACGCACAGCTGCTCGTGGCACCTCCTGTCATCCGCTGGGCGCGTGCAGCCTTCGACACTCGCGGAAGACGCATCTTGTCCCTGGTGTCCAGTGGATGGCTGGCGCGCGGCCGACCGGCGTATGGCCTGTGCGGCGTGTGGCAGTGTCTTGTTGGAGGGCGCCACTGCTGGCGATGTGAGCTTCCTCGCCTCGCCTCCGCCTCAGACGAGATGTTTGCGTAATTTGCAGTGCATCCGCACCATTCCTATCGCTGTCCCTGTCCCCGCCCCGTCCCGACTTGTCCCGACTTTGCTCGACTGCCGCTCGCTGCCGCTCGGGTCGTGGCCCATATAACAGCGCAAGCACAAGAAACGTCTGCAGGAGATGACGAGACGAGACGAAAGAATAAATTTATGATTACATATCGAAGTAGGAATTGTACACCGCTACACAACAACAGGCGCTGACGTATTTCAGAACATATCTGCCGATTCGTACTGTTTTGTCGTTTTCAAAGACTTCCTGGCGAACTTGGTTAGCACATTCTCCCTCAAACTGAGATATTTACTGCAATTTCATACCTTATGGTCATTACAGTAGTTTAAAATGCTTAAGGAAGTATCTTTGTCACTTCAGAAAGGTCGTATGGAAACAGGGCTGGCAGGGGTGGCTGTATATAAAAAAACAAGTAAATAAAGGGCGGCCAACAGCACCCGGTGTTCCCAGGCGGTCACCCATCCAAGTACTAACCGGGCCCGATGTTGCTTAACTTCGGTGATCGGACGAGAACCGGTGTAGTCAACATGGTATGGCCGTTGGCGCCCGTAAAATGTAGGCGCACGGCAGAATTCGCATTCGGTTCTTATCCCAAGACACACAAAATCATACTTTTCGGTCGAACTCAGGCGCATTATTTGTTATTGACAAATCGTCGGGTTAGCGCGAATGCAATCCTGAGTTCCAAAAATTATGCACCGGAAGGACGCGCTTCGTAGTTTTTTTTTATTTTTTGTTAAATTTATACATTTATTTTTTAACATTAAATCGTTACAAGATAACATCTTTACAACAAAACATGAACAGAATTGTAATTGTAAGCACTTCCTTCCGCAATCCGACGTGCCAGCGGAGCGACTGCCGAGTTAGCGGGCGCGCCGCCGCGTGTGTGAGACGCACAGCTGCTCGTGGCACCTCCTGTCATCCGCTGGGCGCGTGCAGCCTTCGACACTCGCGGAAGACGCATCTTGTCCCTGGTGTCCAGTGGATGGCTGGCGCGCGGCCGACCGGCGTATGGCCTGTGCGGCGTGTGGCAGTGTCTTGTTGGAGGGCGCCACTGCTGGCGATGTGAGCTTCCTCGCCTCGCCTCCGCCTCAGACGAGATGTTTGCGTAATTTGCAGTGCATCCGCACCATTCCTATCGCTGTCCCTGTCCCCGCCCCGTCCCGACTTGTCCCGACTTTGCTCGACTGCCGCTCGCTGCCGCTCGGGTCGTGGCCCATATAACAGCGCAAGCACAAGAAACGTCTGCAGGAGATGACGAGACGAGACGAAAGAATAAATTTATGATTACATATCGAAGTAGGAATTGTACACCGCTACACAACAACAGGCGCTGACGTATTTCAGAACATATCTGCCGATTCGTACTGTTTTGTCGTTTTCAAAGACTTCCTGGCGAACTTGGTTAGCACATTCTCCCTCAAACTGAGATATTTACTGCAATTTCATACCTTATGGTCATTACAGTAGTTTAAAATGCTTAAGGAAGTATCTTTGTCACTTCAGAAAGGTCGTATGGAAACAGGGCTGGCAGGGGTGGCTGTATATAAAAAAACAAGTAAATAAAGGGCGGCCAACAGCACCCGGTGTTCCCAGGCGGTCACCCATCCAAGTACTAACCGGGCCCGATGTTGCTTAACTTCGGTGATCGGACGAGAACCGGTGTAGTCAACATGGTATGGCCGTTGGCGCCCGTAAAATGTAGGCGCACGGCAGAATTCGCATTCGGTTCTTATCCCAAGACACACAAAATCATACTTTTCGGTCGAACTCAGGCGCATTATTTGTTATTGACAAATCGTCGGGTTAGCGCGAATGCAATCCTGAGTTCCAAAAATTATGCACCGGAAGGACGCGCTTCGTAGTTTTTTTTTATTTTTTGTTAAATTTATACATTTATTTTTTAACATTAAATCGTTACAAGATAACATCTTTACAACAAAACATGAACAGAATTGTAATTGTAAGCACTTCCTTCCGCAATCCGACGTGCCAGCGGAGCGACTGCCGAGTTAGCGGGCGCGCCGCCGCGTGTGTGAGACGCACAGCTGCTCGTGGCACCTCCTGTCATCCGCTGGGCGCGTGCAGCCTTCGACACTCGCGGAAGACGCATCTTGTCCCTGGTGTCCAGTGGATGGCTGGCGCGCGGCCGACCGGCGTATGGCCTGTGCGGCGTGTGGCAGTGTCTTGTTGGAGGGCGCCACTGCTGGCGATGTGAGCTTCCTCGCCTCGCCTCCGCCTCAGACGAGATGTTTGCGTAATTTGCAGTGCATCCGCACCATTCCTATCGCTGTCCCTGTCCCCGCCCCGTCCCGACTTGTCCCGACTTTGCTCGACTGCCGCTCGCTGCCGCTCGGGTCGTGGCCCATATAACAGCGCAAGCACAAGAAACGTCTGCAGGAGATGACGAGACGAGACGAAAGAATAAATTTATGATTACATATCGAAGTAGGAATTGTACACCGCTACACAACAACAGGCGCTGACGTATTTCAGAACATATCTGCCGATTCGTACTGTTTTGTCGTTTTCAAAGACTTCCTGGCGAACTTGGTTAGCACATTCTCCCTCAAACTGAGATATTTACTGCAATTTCATACCTTATGGTCATTACAGTAGTTTAAAATGCTTAAGGAAGTATCTTTGTCACTTCAGAAAGGTCGTATGGAAACAGGGCTGGCAGGGGTGGCTGTATATAAAAAAACAAGTAAATAAAGGGCGGCCAACAGCACCCGGTGTTCCCAGGCGGTCACCCATCCAAGTACTAACCGGGCCCGATGTTGCTTAACTTCGGTGATCGGACGAGAACCGGTGTAGTCAACATGGTATGGCCGTTGGCGCCCGTAAAATGTAGGCGCACGGCAGAATTCGCATTCGGTTCTTATCCCAAGACACACAAAATCATACTTTTCGGTCGAACTCAGGCGCATTATTTGTTATTGACAAATCGTCGGGTTAGCGCGAATGCAATCCTGAGTTCCAAAAATTATGCACCGGAAGGACGCGCTTCGTAGTTTTTTTTATTTTTTGTTAAATTTATACATTTATTTTTTAACATTAAATCGTTACAAGATAACATCTTTACAACAAAACATGAACAGAATTGTAATTGTAAGCACTTCCTTCCGCAATCCGACGTGCCAGCGGAGCGACTGCCGAGTTAGCGGGCGCGCCGCCGCGTGTGTGAGACGCACAGCTGCTCGTGGCACCTCCTGTCATCCGCTGGGCGCGTGCAGCCTTCGACACTCGCGGAAGACGCATCTTGTCCCTGGTGTCCAGTGGATGGCTGGCGCGCGGCCGACCGGCGTATGGCCTGTGCGGCGTGTGGCAGTGTCTTGTTGGAGGGCGCCACTGCTGGCGATGTGAGCTTCCTCGCCTCGCCTCCGCCTCAGACGAGATGTTTGCGTAATTTGCAGTGCATCCGCACCATTCCTATCGCTGTCCCTGTCCCCGCCCCGTCCCGACTTGTCCCGACTTTGCTCGACTGCCGCTCGCTGCCGCTCGGGTCGTGGCCCATATAACAGCGCAAGCACAAGAAACGTCTGCAGGAGATGACGAGACGAGACGAAAGAATAAATTTATGATTACATATCGAAGTAGGAATTGTACACCGCTACACAACAACAGGCGCTGACGTATTTCAGAACATATCTGCCGATTCGTACTGTTTTGTCGTTTTCAAAGACTTCCTGGCGAACTTGGTTAGCACATTCTCCCTCAAACTGAGATATTTACTGCAATTTCATACCTTATGGTCATTACAGTAGTTTAAAATGCTTAAGGAAGTATCTTTGTCACTTCAGAAAGGTCGTATGGAAACAGGGCTGGCAGGGTGGCTGTATATAAAAAAACAAGTAAATAAAGGGCGGCCAACAGCACCCGGTGTTCCCAGGCGGTCACCCATCCAAGTACTAACCGGGCCCGATGTTGCTTAACTTCGGTGATCGGACGAGAACCGGTGTAGTCAACATGGTATGGCCGTTGGCGCCCGTAAAATGTAGGCGCACGGCAGAATTCGCATTCGGTTCTTATCCCAAGACACACAAAATCATACTTTTCGGTCGAACTCAGGCGCATTATTTGTTATTGACAAATCGTCGGGTTAGCGCGAATGCAATCCTGAGTTCCAAAAATTATGCACCGGAAGGACGCGCTTCGTAGTTTTTTTTTATTTTTTGTTAAATTTATACATTTATTTTTAACATTAAATCGTTACAAGATAACATCTTTACAACAAAACATGAACAGAATTGTAATTGTAAGCACTTCCTTCCGCAATCCGACGTGCCAGCGGAGCGACTGCCGAGTTAGCGGGCGCGCCGCCGCGTGTGTGAGACGCACAGCTGCTCGTGGCACCTCCTGTCATCCGCTGGGCGCGTGCAGCCTTCGACACTCGCGGAAGACGCATCTTGTCCCTGGTGTCCAGTGGATGGCTGGCGCGCGGCCGACCGGCGTATGGCCTGTGCGGCGTGTGGCAGTGTCTTGTTGGAGGGCGCCACTGCTGGCGATGTGAGCTTCCTCGCCTCGCCTCCGCCTCAGACGAGATGTTTGCGTAATTTGCAGTGCATCCGCACCATTCCTATCGCTGTCCCTGTCCCCGCCCCGTCCCGACTTGTCCCGACTTTGCTCGACTGCCGCTCGCTGCCGCTCGGGTCGTGGCCCATATAACAGCGCAAGCACAAGAAACGTCTGCAGGAGATGACGAGACGAGACGAAAGAATAAATTTATGATTACATATCGAAGTAGGAATTGTACACCGCTACACAACAACAGGCGCTGACGTATTTCAGAACATATCTGCCGATTCGTACTGTTTTGTCGTTTTCAAAGACTTCCTGGCGAACTTGGTTAGCACATTCTCCCTCAAACTGAGATATTTACTGCAATTTCATACCTTATGGTCATTACAGTAGTTTAAAATGCTTAAGGAAGTATCTTTGTCACTTCAGAAAGGTCGTATGGAAACAGGGCTGGCAGGGGTGGCTGTATATAAAAAAACAAGTAAATAAAGGGCGGCCAACAGCACCCGGTGTTCCCAGGCGGTCACCCATCCAAGTACTAACCGGGCCCGATGTTGCTTAACTTCGGTGATCGGACGAGAACCGGTGTAGTCAACATGGTATGGCCGTTGGCGCCCGTAAAATGTAGGCGCACGGCAGAATTCGCATTCGGTTCTTATCCCAAGACACACAAAATCATACTTTTCGGTCGAACTCAGGCGCATTATTTGTTATTGACAAATCGTCGGGTTAGCGCGAATGCAATCCTGAGTTCCAAAAATTATGCACCGGAAGGACGCGCTTCGTAGTTTTTTTTTATTTTTTGTTAAATTTATACATTTATTTTTTAACATTAAATCGTTACAAGATAACATCTTTACAACAAAACATGAACAGAATTGTAATTGTAAGCACTTCCTTCCGCAATCCGACGTGCCAGCGGAGCGACTGCCGAGTTAGCGGGCGCGCCGCCGCGTGTGTGAGACGCACAGCTGCTCGTGGCACCTCCTGTCATCCGCTGGGCGCGTGCAGCCTTCGACACTCGCGGAAGACGCATCTTGTCCCTGGTGTCCAGTGGATGGCTGGCGCGCGGCCGACCGGCGTATGGCCTGTGCGGCGTGTGGCAGTGTCTTGTTGGAGGGCGCCACTGCTGGCGATGTGAGCTTCCTCGCCTCGCCTCCGCCTCAGACGAGATGTTTGCGTAATTTGCAGTGCATCCGCACCATTCCTATCGCTGTCCCTGTCCCCGCCCCGTCCCGACTTGTCCCGACTTTGCTCGACTGCCGCTCGCTGCCGCTCGGGTCGTGGCCCATATAACAGCGCAAGCACAAGAAACGTCTGCAGGAGATGACGAGACGAGACGAAAGAATAAATTTATGATTACATATCGAAGTAGGAATTGTACACCGCTACACAACAACAGGCGCTGACGTATTTCAGAACATATCTGCCGATTCGTACTGTTTTGTCGTTTTCAAAGACTTCCTGGCGAACTTGGTTAGCACATTCTCCCTCAAACTGAGATATTTACTGCAATTTCATACCTTATGGTCATTACAGTAGTTTAAAATGCTTAAGGAAGTATCTTTGTCACTTCAGAAAGGTCGTATGGAAACAGGGCTGGCAGGGGTGGCTGTATATAAAAAAACAAGTAAATAAAGGGCGGCCAACAGCACCCGGTGTTCCCAGGCGGTCACCCATCCAAGTACTAACCGGGCCCGATGTTGCTTAACTTCGGTGATCGGACGAGAACCGGTGTAGTCAACATGGTATGGCCGTTGGCGCCCGTAAAATGTAGGCGCACGGCAGAATTCGCATTCGGTTCTTATCCCAAGACACACAAAATCATACTTTTCGGTCGAACTCAGGCGCATTATTTGTTATTGACAAATCGTCGGGTTAGCGCGAATGCAATCCTGAGTTCCAAAAATTATGCACCGGAAGGACGCGCTTCGTAGTTTTTTTTTATTTTTTGTTAAATTTATACATTTATTTTTTAACATTAAATCGTTACAAGATAACATCTTTACAACAAAACATGAACAGAATTGTAATTGTAAGCACTTCCTTCCGCAATCCGACGTGCCAGCGGAGCGACTGCCGAGTTAGCGGGCGCGCCGCCGCGTGTGTGAGACGCACAGCTGCTCGTGGCACCTCCTGTCATCCGCTGGGCGCGTGCAGCCTTCGACACTCGCGGAAGACGCATCTTGTCCCTGGTGTCCAGTGGATGGCTGGCGCGCGGCCGACCGGCGTATGGCCTGTGCGGCGTGTGGCAGTGTCTTGTTGGAGGGCGCCACTGCTGGCGATGTGAGCTTCCTCGCCTCGCCTCCGCCTCAGACGAGATGTTTGCGTAATTTGCAGTGCATCCGCACCATTCCTATCGCTGTCCCTGTCCCCGCCCCGTCCCGACTTGTCCCGACTTTGCTCGACTGCCGCTCGCTGCCGCTCGGGTCGTGGCCCATATAACAGCGCAAGCACAAGAAACGTCTGCAGGAGATGACGAGACGAGACGAAAGAATAAATTTATGATTACATATCGAAGTAGGAATTGTACACCGCTACACAACAACAGGCGCTGACGTATTTCAGAACATATCTGCCGATTCGTACTGTTTTGTCGTTTTCAAAGACTTCCTGGCGAACTTGGTTAGCACATTCTCCCTCAAACTGAGATATTTACTGCAATTTCATACCTTATGGTCATTACAGTAGTTTAAAATGCTTAAGGAAGTATCTTTGTCACTTCAGAAAGGTCGTATGG
>NW_026045578.1:2500-29715 GCF_023898315.1 Schistocerca nitens | reverse complement strand
GGTTAGGTTAGGTTAGGTTAGGTTAGGTTAGGTTAGGTTAGGTTAGGTTAGGTTAGGTTAGGTTAGGTTAGGTTAGGTTAGGTTAGGTTAGGTTAGGTTAGGTTAGGTTAGGTTAGGTTAGGTTAGGTTAGGTTAGGTTAGGTTAGGTTAGGTTAGGTTAGGTTAGGTTAGGTTAGGTTAGGTTAGGTTAGGTTAGGTTAGGTTAGGTTAGGTTAGGTTAGGTTAGGTTAGGTTAGGTTAGGTTAGGTTAGGTTAGGTTAGGTTAGGTTAGGTTAGGTTAGGTTAGGTTAGGTTAGGTTAGGTTAGGTTAGGTTAGGTTAGGTTAGGTTAGGTTAGGTTAGGTTAGGTTAGGTTAGGTTAGGTTAGGTTAGGTTAGGTTAGGTTAGGTTAGGTTAGGTTAGGTTAGGTTAGGTTAGGTTAGGTTAGGTTAGGTTAGGTTAGGTTAGGTTAGGTTAGGTTAGGTTAGGTTAGGTTAGGTTAGGTTAGGTTAGGTTAGGTTAGGTTAGGTTAGGTTAGGTTAGGTTAGGTTAGGTTAGGTTAGGTTAGGTTAGGTTAGGTTAGGTTAGGTTAGGTTAGGTTAGGTTAGGTTAGGTTAGGTTAGGTTAGGTTAGGTTAGGTTAGGTTAGGTTAGGTTAGGTTAGGTTAGGTTAGGTTAGGTTAGGTTAGGTTAGGTTAGGTTAGGTTAGGTTAGGTTAGGTTAGGTTAGGTTAGGTTAGGTTAGGTTAGGTTAGGTTAGGTTAGGTTAGGTTAGGTTAGGTTAGGTTAGGTTAGGTTAGGTTAGGTTAGGTTAGGTTAGGTTAGGTTAGGTTAGGTTAGGTTAGGTTAGGTTAGGTTAGGTTAGGTTAGGTTAGGTTAGGTTAGGTTAGGTTAGGTTAGGTTAGGTTAGGTTAGGTTAGGTTAGGTTAGGTTAGGTTAGGTTAGGTTAGGTTAGGTTAGGTTAGGTTAGGTTAGGTTAGGTTAGGTTAGGTTAGGTTAGGTTAGGTTAGGTTAGGTTAGGTTAGGTTAGGTTAGGTTAGGTTAGGTTAGGTTAGGTTAGGTTAGGTTAGGTTAGGTTAGGTTAGGTTAGGTTAGGTTAGGTTAGGTTAGGTTAGGTTAGGTTAGGTTAGGTTAGGTTAGGTTAGGTTAGGTTAGGTTAGGTTAGGTTAGGTTAGGTTAGGTTAGGTTAGGTTAGGTTAGGTTAGGTTAGGTTAGGTTAGGTTAGGTTAGGTTAGGTTAGGTTAGGTTAGGTTAGGTTAGGTTAGGTTAGGTTAGGTTAGGTTAGGTTAGGTTAGGTTAGGTTAGGTTAGGTTAGGTTAGGTTAGGTTAGGTTAGGTTAGGTTAGGTTAGGTTAGGTTAGGTTAGGTTAGGTTAGGTTAGGTTAGGTTAGGTTAGGTTAGGTTAGGTTAGGTTAGGTTAGGTTAGGTTAGGTTAGGTTAGGTTAGGTTAGGTTAGGTTAGGTTAGGTTAGGTTAGGTTAGGTTAGGTTAGGTTAGGTTAGGTTAGGTTAGGTTAGGTTAGGTTAGGTTAGGTTAGGTTAGGTTAGGTTAGGTTAGGTTAGGTTAGGTTAGGTTAGGTTAGGTTAGGTTAGGTTAGGTTAGGTTAGGTTAGGTTAGGTTAGGTTAGGTTAGGTTAGGTTAGGTTAGGTTAGGTTAGGTTAGGTTAGGTTAGGTTAGGTTAGGTTAGGTTAGGTTAGGTTAGGTTAGGTTAGGTTAGGTTAGGTTAGGTTAGGTTAGGTTAGGTTAGGTTAGGTTAGGTTAGGTTAGGTTAGGTTAGGTTAGGTTAGGTTAGGTTAGGTTAGGTTAGGTTAGGTTAGGTTAGGTTAGGTTAGGTTAGGTTAGGTTAGGTTAGGTTAGGTTAGGTTAGGTTAGGTTAGGTTAGGTTAGGTTAGGTTAGGTTAGGTTAGGTTAGGTTAGGTTAGGTTAGGTTAGGTTAGGTTAGGTTAGGTTAGGTTAGGTTAGGTTAGGTTAGGTTAGGTTAGGTTAGGTTAGGTTAGGTTAGGTTAGGTTAGGTTAGGTTAGGTTAGGTTAGGTTAGGTTAGGTTAGGTTAGGTTAGGTTAGGTTAGGTTAGGTTAGGTTAGGTTAGGTTAGGTTAGGTTAGGTTAGGTTAGGTTAGGTTAGGTTAGGTTAGGTTAGGTTAGGTTAGGTTAGGTTAGGTTAGGTTAGGTTAGGTTAGGTTAGGTTAGGTTAGGTTAGGTTAGGTTAGGTTAGGTTAGGTTAGGTTAGGTTAGGTTAGGTTAGGTTAGGTTAGGTTAGGTTAGGTTAGGTTAGGTTAGGTTAGGTTAGGTTAGGTTAGGTTAGGTTAGGTTAGGTTAGGTTAGGTTAGGTTAGGTTAGGTTAGGTTAGGTTAGGTTAGGTTAGGTTAGGTTAGGTTAGGTTAGGTTAGGTTAGGTTAGGTTAGGTTAGGTTAGGTTAGGTTAGGTTAGGTTAGGTTAGGTTAGGTTAGGTTAGGTTAGGTTAGGTTAGGTTAGGTTAGGTTAGGTTAGGTTAGGTTAGGTTAGGTTAGGTTAGGTTAGGTTAGGTTAGGTTAGGTTAGGTTAGGTTAGGTTAGGTTAGGTTAGGTTAGGTTAGGTTAGGTTAGGTTAGGTTAGGTTAGGTTAGGTTAGGTTAGGTTAGGTTAGGTTAGGTTAGGTTAGGTTAGGTTAGGTTAGGTTAGGTTAGGTTAGGTTAGGTTAGGTTAGGTTAGGTTAGGTTAGGTTAGGTTAGGTTAGGTTAGGTTAGGTTAGGTTAGGTTAGGTTAGGTTAGGTTAGGTTAGGTTAGGTTAGGTTAGGTTAGGTTAGGTTAGGTTAGGTTAGGTTAGGTTAGGTTAGGTTAGGTTAGGTTAGGTTAGGTTAGGTTAGGTTAGGTTAGGTTAGGTTAGGTTAGGTTAGGTTAGGTTAGGTTAGGTTAGGTTAGGTTAGGTTAGGTTAGGTTAGGTTAGGTTAGGTTAGGTTAGGTTAGGTTAGGTTAGGTTAGGTTAGGTTAGGTTAGGTTAGGTTAGGTTAGGTTAGGTTAGGTTAGGTTAGGTTAGGTTAGGTTAGGTTAGGTTAGGTTAGGTTAGGTTAGGTTAGGTTAGGTTAGGTTAGGTTAGGTTAGGTTAGGTTAGGTTAGGTTAGGTTAGGTTAGGTTAGGTTAGGTTAGGTTAGGTTAGGTTAGGTTAGGTTAGGTTAGGTTAGGTTAGGTTAGGTTAGGTTAGGTTAGGTTAGGTTAGGTTAGGTTAGGTTAGGTTAGGTTAGGTTAGGTTAGGTTAGGTTAGGTTAGGTTAGGTTAGGTTAGGTTAGGTTAGGTTAGGTTAGGTTAGGTTAGGTTAGGTTAGGTTAGGTTAGGTTAGGTTAGGTTAGGTTAGGTTAGGTTAGGTTAGGTTAGGTTAGGTTAGGTTAGGTTAGGTTAGGTTAGGTTAGGTTAGGTTAGGTTAGGTTAGGTTAGGTTAGGTTAGGTTAGGTTAGGTTAGGTTAGGTTAGGTTAGGTTAGGTTAGGTTAGGTTAGGTTAGGTTAGGTTAGGTTAGGTTAGGTTAGGTTAGGTTAGGTTAGGTTAGGTTAGGTTAGGTTAGGTTAGGTTAGGTTAGGTTAGGTTAGGTTAGGTTAGGTTAGGTTAGGTTAGGTTAGGTTAGGTTAGGTTAGGTTAGGTTAGGTTAGGTTAGGTTAGGTTAGGTTAGGTTAGGTTAGGTTAGGTTAGGTTAGGTTAGGTTAGGTTAGGTTAGGTTAGGTTAGGTTAGGTTAGGTTAGGTTAGGTTAGGTTAGGTTAGGTTAGGTTAGGTTAGGTTAGGTTAGGTTAGGTTAGGTTAGGTTAGGTTAGGTTAGGTTAGGTTAGGTTAGGTTAGGTTAGGTTAGGTTAGGTTAGGTTAGGTTAGGTTAGGTTAGGTTAGGTTAGGTTAGGTTAGGTTAGGTTAGGTTAGGTTAGGTTAGGTTAGGTTAGGTTAGGTTAGGTTAGGTTAGGTTAGGTTAGGTTAGGTTAGGTTAGGTTAGGTTAGGTTAGGTTAGGTTAGGTTAGGTTAGGTTAGGTTAGGTTAGGTTAGGTTAGGTTAGGTTAGGTTAGGTTAGGTTAGGTTAGGTTAGGTTAGGTTAGGTTAGGTTAGGTTAGGTTAGGTTAGGTTAGGTTAGGTTAGGTTAGGTTAGGTTAGGTTAGGTTAGGTTAGGTTAGGTTAGGTTAGGTTAGGTTAGGTTAGGTTAGGTTAGGTTAGGTTAGGTTAGGTTAGGTTAGGTTAGGTTAGGTTAGGTTAGGTTAGGTTAGGTTAGGTTAGGTTAGGTTAGGTTAGGTTAGGTTAGGTTAGGTTAGGTTAGGTTAGGTTAGGTTAGGTTAGGTTAGGTTAGGTTAGGTTAGGTTAGGTTAGGTTAGGTTAGGTTAGGTTAGGTTAGGTTAGGTTAGGTTAGGTTAGGTTAGGTTAGGTTAGGTTAGGTTAGGTTAGGTTAGGTTAGGTTAGGTTAGGTTAGGTTAGGTTAGGTTAGGTTAGGTTAGGTTAGGTTAGGTTAGGTTAGGTTAGGTTAGGTTAGGTTAGGTTAGGTTAGGTTAGGTTAGGTTAGGTTAGGTTAGGTTAGGTTAGGTTAGGTTAGGTTAGGTTAGGTTAGGTTAGGTTAGGTTAGGTTAGGTTAGGTTAGGTTAGGTTAGGTTAGGTTAGGTTAGGTTAGGTTAGGTTAGGTTAGGTTAGGTTAGGTTAGGTTAGGTTAGGTTAGGTTAGGTTAGGTTAGGTTAGGTTAGGTTAGGTTAGGTTAGGTTAGGTTAGGTTAGGTTAGGTTAGGTTAGGTTAGGTTAGGTTAGGTTAGGTTAGGTTAGGTTAGGTTAGGTTAGGTTAGGTTAGGTTAGGTTAGGTTAGGTTAGGTTAGGTTAGGTTAGGTTAGGTTAGGTTAGGTTAGGTTAGGTTAGGTTAGGTTAGGTTAGGTTAGGTTAGGTTAGGTTAGGTTAGGTTAGGTTAGGTTAGGTTAGGTTAGGTTAGGTTAGGTTAGGTTAGGTTAGGTTAGGTTAGGTTAGGTTAGGTTAGGTTAGGTTAGGTTAGGTTAGGTTAGGTTAGGTTAGGTTAGGTTAGGTTAGGTTAGGTTAGGTTAGGTTAGGTTAGGTTAGGTTAGGTTAGGTTAGGTTAGGTTAGGTTAGGTTAGGTTAGGTTAGGTTAGGTTAGGTTAGGTTAGGTTAGGTTAGGTTAGGTTAGGTTAGGTTAGGTTAGGTTAGGTTAGGTTAGGTTAGGTTAGGTTAGGTTAGGTTAGGTTAGGTTAGGTTAGGTTAGGTTAGGTTAGGTTAGGTTAGGTTAGGTTAGGTTAGGTTAGGTTAGGTTAGGTTAGGTTAGGTTAGGTTAGGTTAGGTTAGGTTAGGTTAGGTTAGGTTAGGTTAGGTTAGGTTAGGTTAGGTTAGGTTAGGTTAGGTTAGGTTAGGTTAGGTTAGGTTAGGTTAGGTTAGGTTAGGTTAGGTTAGGTTAGGTTAGGTTAGGTTAGGTTAGGTTAGGTTAGGTTAGGTTAGGTTAGGTTAGGTTAGGTTAGGTTAGGTTAGGTTAGGTTAGGTTAGGTTAGGTTAGGTTAGGTTAGGTTAGGTTAGGTTAGGTTAGGTTAGGTTAGGTTAGGTTAGGTTAGGTTAGGTTAGGTTAGGTTAGGTTAGGTTAGGTTAGGTTAGGTTAGGTTAGGTTAGGTTAGGTTAGGTTAGGTTAGGTTAGGTTAGGTTAGGTTAGGTTAGGTTAGGTTAGGTTAGGTTAGGTTAGGTTAGGTTAGGTTAGGTTAGGTTAGGTTAGGTTAGGTTAGGTTAGGTTAGGTTAGGTTAGGTTAGGTTAGGTTAGGTTAGGTTAGGTTAGGTTAGGTTAGGTTAGGTTAGGTTAGGTTAGGTTAGGTTAGGTTAGGTTAGGTTAGGTTAGGTTAGGTTAGGTTAGGTTAGGTTAGGTTAGGTTAGGTTAGGTTAGGTTAGGTTAGGTTAGGTTAGGTTAGGTTAGGTTAGGTTAGGTTAGGTTAGGTTAGGTTAGGTTAGGTTAGGTTAGGTTAGGTTAGGTTAGGTTAGGTTAGGTTAGGTTAGGTTAGGTTAGGTTAGGTTAGGTTAGGTTAGGTTAGGTTAGGTTAGGTTAGGTTAGGTTAGGTTAGGTTAGGTTAGGTTAGGTTAGGTTAGGTTAGGTTAGGTTAGGTTAGGTTAGGTTAGGTTAGGTTAGGTTAGGTTAGGTTAGGTTAGGTTAGGTTAGGTTAGGTTAGGTTAGGTTAGGTTAGGTTAGGTTAGGTTAGGTTAGGTTAGGTTAGGTTAGGTTAGGTTAGGTTAGGTTAGGTTAGGTTAGGTTAGGTTAGGTTAGGTTAGGTTAGGTTAGGTTAGGTTAGGTTAGGTTAGGTTAGGTTAGGTTAGGTTAGGTTAGGTTAGGTTAGGTTAGGTTAGGTTAGGTTAGGTTAGGTTAGGTTAGGTTAGGTTAGGTTAGGTTAGGTTAGGTTAGGTTAGGTTAGGTTAGGTTAGGTTAGGTTAGGTTAGGTTAGGTTAGGTTAGGTTAGGTTAGGTTAGGTTAGGTTAGGTTAGGTTAGGTTAGGTTAGGTTAGGTTAGGTTAGGTTAGGTTAGGTTAGGTTAGGTTAGGTTAGGTTAGGTTAGGTTAGGTTAGGTTAGGTTAGGTTAGGTTAGGTTAGGTTAGGTTAGGTTAGGTTAGGTTAGGTTAGGTTAGGTTAGGTTAGGTTAGGTTAGGTTAGGTTAGGTTAGGTTAGGTTAGGTTAGGTTAGGTTAGGTTAGGTTAGGTTAGGTTAGGTTAGGTTAGGTTAGGTTAGGTTAGGTTAGGTTAGGTTAGGTTAGGTTAGGTTAGGTTAGGTTAGGTTAGGTTAGGTTAGGTTAGGTTAGGTTAGGTTAGGTTAGGTTAGGTTAGGTTAGGTTAGGTTAGGTTAGGTTAGGTTAGGTTAGGTTAGGTTAGGTTAGGTTAGGTTAGGTTAGGTTAGGTTAGGTTAGGTTAGGTTAGGTTAGGTTAGGTTAGGTTAGGTTAGGTTAGGTTAGGTTAGGTTAGGTTAGGTTAGGTTAGGTTAGGTTAGGTTAGGTTAGGTTAGGTTAGGTTAGGTTAGGTTAGGTTAGGTTAGGTTAGGTTAGGTTAGGTTAGGTTAGGTTAGGTTAGGTTAGGTTAGGTTAGGTTAGGTTAGGTTAGGTTAGGTTAGGTTAGGTTAGGTTAGGTTAGGTTAGGTTAGGTTAGGTTAGGTTATGGTTAGGTTAGGTTAGGTTAGGTTAGGTTAGGTTAGGTTAGGTTAGGTTAGGTTAGGTTAGGTTAGGTTAGGTTAGGTTAGGTTAGGTTAGGTTAGGTTAGGTTAGGTTAGGTTAGGTTAGGTTAGGTTAGGTTAGGTTAGGTTAGGTTAGGTTAGGTTAGGTTAGGTTAGGTTAGGTTAGGTTAGGTTAGGTTAGGTTAGGTTAGGTTAGGTTAGGTTAGGTTAGGTTAGGTTAGGTTAGGTTAGGTTAGGTTAGGTTAGGTTAGGTTAGGTTAGGTTAGGTTAGGTTAGGTTAGGTTAGGTTAGGTTAGGTTAGGTTAGGTTAGGTTAGGTTAGGTTAGGTTAGGTTAGGTTAGGTTAGGTTAGGTTAGGTTAGGTTAGGTTAGGTTAGGTTAGGTTAGGTTAGGTTAGGTTAGGTTAGGTTAGGTTAGGTTAGGTTAGGTTAGGTTAGGTTAGGTTAGGTTAGGTTAGGTTAGGTTAGGTTAGGTTAGGTTAGGTTAGGTTAGGTTAGGTTAGGTTAGGTTAGGTTAGGTTAGGTTAGGTTAGGTTAGGTTAGGTTAGGTTAGGTTAGGTTAGGTTAGGTTAGGTTAGGTTAGGTTAGGTTAGGTTAGGTTAGGTTAGGTTAGGTTAGGTTAGGTTAGGTTAGGTTAGGTTAGGTTAGGTTAGGTTAGGTTAGGTTAGGTTAGGTTAGGTTAGGTTAGGTTAGGTTAGGTTAGGTTAGGTTAGGTTAGGTTAGGTTAGGTTAGGTTAGGTTAGGTTAGGTTAGGTTAGGTTAGGTTAGGTTAGGTTAGGTTAGGTTAGGTTAGGTTAGGTTAGGTTAGGTTAGGTTAGGTTAGGTTAGGTTAGGTTAGGTTAGGTTAGGTTAGGTTAGGTTAGGTTAGGTTAGGTTAGGTTAGGTTAGGTTAGGTTAGGTTAGGTTAGGTTAGGTTAGGTTAGGTTAGGTTAGGTTAGGTTAGGTTAGGTTAGGTTAGGTTAGGTTAGGTTAGGTTAGGTTAGGTTAGGTTAGGTTAGGTTAGGTTAGGTTAGGTTAGGTTAGGTTAGGTTAGGTTAGGTTAGGTTAGGTTAGGTTAGGTTAGGTTAGGTTAGGTTAGGTTAGGTTAGGTTAGGTTAGGTTAGGTTAGGTTAGGTTAGGTTAGGTTAGGTTAGGTTAGGTTAGGTTAGGTTAGGTTAGGTTAGGTTAGGTTAGGTTAGGTTAGGTTAGGTTAGGTTAGGTTAGGTTAGGTTAGGTTAGGTTAGGTTAGGTTAGGTTAGGTTAGGTTAGGTTAGGTTAGGTTAGGTTAGGTTAGGTTAGGTTAGGTTAGGTTAGGTTAGGTTAGGTTAGGTTAGGTTAGGTTAGGTTAGGTTAGGTTAGGTTAGGTTAGGTTAGGTTAGGTTAGGTTAGGTTAGGTTAGGTTAGGTTAGGTTAGGTTAGGTTAGGTTAGGTTAGGTTAGGTTAGGTTAGGTTAGGTTAGGTTAGGTTAGGTTAGGTTAGGTTAGGTTAGGTTAGGTTAGGTTAGGTTAGGTTAGGTTAGGTTAGGTTAGGTTAGGTTAGGTTAGGTTAGGTTAGGTTAGGTTAGGTTAGGTTAGGTTAGGTTAGGTTAGGTTAGGTTAGGTTAGGTTAGGTTAGGTTAGGTTAGGTTAGGTTAGGTTAGGTTAGGTTAGGTTAGGTTAGGTTAGGTTAGGTTAGGTTAGGTTAGGTTAGGTTAGGTTAGGTTAGGTTAGGTTAGGTTAGGTTAGGTTAGGTTAGGTTAGGTTAGGTTAGGTTAGGTTAGGTTAGGTTAGGTTAGGTTAGGTTAGGTTAGGTTAGGTTAGGTTAGGTTAGGTTAGGTTAGGTTAGGTTAGGTTAGGTTAGGTTAGGTTAGGTTAGGTTAGGTTAGGTTAGGTTAGGTTAGGTTAGGTTAGGTTAGGTTAGGTTAGGTTAGGTTAGGTTAGGTTAGGTTAGGTTAGGTTAGGTTAGGTTAGGTTAGGTTAGGTTAGGTTAGGTTAGGTTAGGTTAGGTTAGGTTAGGTTAGGTTAGGTTAGGTTAGGTTAGGTTAGGTTAGGTTAGGTTAGGTTAGGTTAGGTTAGGTTAGGTTAGGTTAGGTTAGGTTAGGTTAGGTTAGGTTAGGTTAGGTTAGGTTAGGTTAGGTTAGGTTAGGTTAGGTTAGGTTAGGTTAGGTTAGGTTAGGTTAGGTTAGGTTAGGTTAGGTTAGGTTAGGTTAGGTTAGGTTAGGTTAGGTTAGGTTAGGTTAGGTTAGGTTAGGTTAGGTTAGGTTAGGTTAGGTTAGGTTAGGTTAGGTTAGGTTAGGTTAGGTTAGGTTAGGTTAGGTTAGGTTAGGTTAGGTTAGGTTAGGTTAGGTTAGGTTAGGTTAGGTTAGGTTAGGTTAGGTTAGGTTAGGTTAGGTTAGGTTAGGTTAGGTTAGGTTAGGTTAGGTTAGGTTAGGTTAGGTTAGGTTAGGTTAGGTTAGGTTAGGTTAGGTTAGGTTAGGTTAGGTTAGGTTAGGTTAGGTTAGGTTAGGTTAGGTTAGGTTAGGTTAGGTTAGGTTAGGTTAGGTTAGGTTAGGTTAGGTTAGGTTAGGTTAGGTTAGGTTAGGTTAGGTTAGGTTAGGTTAGGTTAGGTTAGGTTAGGTTAGGTTAGGTTAGGTTAGGTTAGGTTAGGTTAGGTTAGGTTAGGTTAGGTTAGGTTAGGTTAGGTTAGGTTAGGTTAGGTTAGGTTAGGTTAGGTTAGGTTAGGTTAGGTTAGGTTAGGTTAGGTTAGGTTAGGTTAGGTTAGGTTAGGTTAGGTTAGGTTAGGTTAGGTTAGGTTAGGTTAGGTTAGGTTAGGTTAGGTTAGGTTAGGTTAGGTTAGGTTAGGTTAGGTTAGGTTAGGTTAGGTTAGGTTAGGTTAGGTTAGGTTAGGTTAGGTTAGGTTAGGTTAGGTTAGGTTAGGTTAGGTTAGGTTAGGTTAGGTTAGGTTAGGTTAGGTTAGGTTAGGTTAGGTTAGGTTAGGTTAGGTTAGGTTAGGTTAGGTTAGGTTAGGTTAGGTTAGGTTAGGTTAGGTTAGGTTAGGTTAGGTTAGGTTAGGTTAGGTTAGGTTAGGTTAGGTTAGGTTAGGTTAGGTTAGGTTAGGTTAGGTTAGGTTAGGTTAGGTTAGGTTAGGTTAGGTTAGGTTAGGTTAGGTTAGGTTAGGTTAGGTTAGGTTAGGTTAGGTTAGGTTAGGTTAGGTTAGGTTAGGTTAGGTTAGGTTAGGTTAGGTTAGGTTAGGTTAGGTTAGGTTAGGTTAGGTTAGGTTAGGTTAGGTTAGGTTAGGTTAGGTTAGGTTAGGTTAGGTTAGGTTAGGTTAGGTTAGGTTAGGTTAGGTTAGGTTAGGTTAGGTTAGGTTAGGTTAGGTTAGGTTAGGTTAGGTTAGGTTAGGTTAGGTTAGGTTAGGTTAGGTTAGGTTAGGTTAGGTTAGGTTAGGTTAGGTTAGGTTAGGTTAGGTTAGGTTAGGTTAGGTTAGGTTAGGTTAGGTTAGGTTAGGTTAGGTTAGGTTAGGTTAGGTTAGGTTAGGTTAGGTTAGGTTAGGTTAGGTTAGGTTAGGTTAGGTTAGGTTAGGTTAGGTTAGGTTAGGTTAGGTTAGGTTAGGTTAGGTTAGGTTAGGTTAGGTTAGGTTAGGTTAGGTTAGGTTAGGTTAGGTTAGGTTAGGTTAGGTTAGGTTAGGTTAGGTTAGGTTAGGTTAGGTTAGGTTAGGTTAGGTTAGGTTAGGTTAGGTTAGGTTAGGTTAGGTTAGGTTAGGTTAGGTTAGGTTAGGTTAGGTTAGGTTAGGTTAGGTTAGGTTAGGTTAGGTTAGGTTAGGTTAGGTTAGGTTAGGTTAGGTTAGGTTAGGTTAGGTTAGGTTAGGTTAGGTTAGGTTAGGTTAGGTTAGGTTAGGTTAGGTTAGGTTAGGTTAGGTTAGGTTAGGTTAGGTTAGGTTAGGTTAGGTTAGGTTAGGTTAGGTTAGGTTAGGTTAGGTTAGGTTAGGTTAGGTTAGGTTAGGTTAGGTTAGGTTAGGTTAGGTTAGGTTAGGTTAGGTTAGGTTAGGTTAGGTTAGGTTAGGTTAGGTTAGGTTAGGTTAGGTTAGGTTAGGTTAGGTTAGGTTAGGTTAGGTTAGGTTAGGTTAGGTTAGGTTAGGTTAGGTTAGGTTAGGTTAGGTTAGGTTAGGTTAGGTTAGGTTAGGTTAGGTTAGGTTAGGTTAGGTTAGGTTAGGTTAGGTTAGGTTAGGTTAGGTTAGGTTAGGTTAGGTTAGGTTAGGTTAGGTTAGGTTAGGTTAGGTTAGGTTAGGTTAGGTTAGGTTAGGTTAGGTTAGGTTAGGTTAGGTTAGGTTAGGTTAGGTTAGGTTAGGTTAGGTTAGGTTAGGTTAGGTTAGGTTAGGTTAGGTTAGGTTAGGTTAGGTTAGGTTAGGTTAGGTTAGGTTAGGTTAGGTTAGGTTAGGTTAGGTTAGGTTAGGTTAGGTTAGGTTAGGTTAGGTTAGGTTAGGTTAGGTTAGGTTAGGTTAGGTTAGGTTAGGTTAGGTTAGGTTAGGTTAGGTTAGGTTAGGTTAGGTTAGGTTAGGTTAGGTTAGGTTAGGTTAGGTTAGGTTAGGTTAGGTTAGGTTAGGTTAGGTTAGGTTAGGTTAGGTTAGGTTAGGTTAGGTTAGGTTAGGTTAGGTTAGGTTAGGTTAGGTTAGGTTAGGTTAGGTTAGGTTAGGTTAGGTTAGGTTAGGTTAGGTTAGGTTAGGTTAGGTTAGGTTAGGTTAGGTTAGGTTAGGTTAGGTTAGGTTAGGTTAGGTTAGGTTAGGTTAGGTTAGGTTAGGTTAGGTTAGGTTAGGTTAGGTTAGGTTAGGTTAGGTTAGGTTAGGTTAGGTTAGGTTAGGTTAGGTTAGGTTAGGTTAGGTTAGGTTAGGTTAGGTTAGGTTAGGTTAGGTTAGGTTAGGTTAGGTTAGGTTAGGTTAGGTTAGGTTAGGTTAGGTTAGGTTAGGTTAGGTTAGGTTAGGTTAGGTTAGGTTAGGTTAGGTTAGGTTAGGTTAGGTTAGGTTAGGTTAGGTTAGGTTAGGTTAGGTTAGGTTAGGTTAGGTTAGGTTAGGTTAGGTTAGGTTAGGTTAGGTTAGGTTAGGTTAGGTTAGGTTAGGTTAGGTTAGGTTAGGTTAGGTTAGGTTAGGTTAGGTTAGGTTAGGTTAGGTTAGGTTAGGTTAGGTTAGGTTAGGTTAGGTTAGGTTAGGTTAGGTTAGGTTAGGTTAGGTTAGGTTAGGTTAGGTTAGGTTAGGTTAGGTTAGGTTAGGTTAGGTTAGGTTAGGTTAGGTTAGGTTAGGTTAGGTTAGGTTAGGTTAGGTTAGGTTAGGTTAGGTTAGGTTAGGTTAGGTTAGGTTAGGTTAGGTTAGGTTAGGTTAGGTTAGGTTAGGTTAGGTTAGGTTAGGTTAGGTTAGGTTAGGTTAGGTTAGGTTAGGTTAGGTTAGGTTAGGTTAGGTTAGGTTAGGTTAGGTTAGGTTAGGTTAGGTTAGGTTAGGTTAGGTTAGGTTAGGTTAGGTTAGGTTAGGTTAGGTTAGGTTAGGTTAGGTTAGGTTAGGTTAGGTTAGGTTAGGTTAGGTTAGGTTAGGTTAGGTTAGGTTAGGTTAGGTTAGGTTAGGTTAGGTTAGGTTAGGTTAGGTTAGGTTAGGTTAGGTTAGGTTAGGTTAGGTTAGGTTAGGTTAGGTTAGGTTAGGTTAGGTTAGGTTAGGTTAGGTTAGGTTAGGTTAGGTTAGGTTAGGTTAGGTTAGGTTAGGTTAGGTTAGGTTAGGTTAGGTTAGGTTAGGTTAGGTTAGGTTAGGTTAGGTTAGGTTAGGTTAGGTTAGGTTAGGTTAGGTTAGGTTAGGTTAGGTTAGGTTAGGTTAGGTTAGGTTAGGTTAGGTTAGGTTAGGTTAGGTTAGGTTAGGTTAGGTTAGGTTAGGTTAGGTTAGGTTAGGTTAGGTTAGGTTAGGTTAGGTTAGGTTAGGTTAGGTTAGGTTAGGTTAGGTTAGGTTAGGTTAGGTTAGGTTAGGTTAGGTTAGGTTAGGTTAGGTTAGGTTAGGTTAGGTTAGGTTAGGTTAGGTTAGGTTAGGTTAGGTTAGGTTAGGTTAGGTTAGGTTAGGTTAGGTTAGGTTAGGTTAGGTTAGGTTAGGTTAGGTTAGGTTAGGTTAGGTTAGGTTAGGTTAGGTTAGGTTAGGTTAGGTTAGGTTAGGTTAGGTTAGGTTAGGTTAGGTTAGGTTAGGTTAGGTTAGGTTAGGTTAGGTTAGGTTAGGTTAGGTTAGGTTAGGTTAGGTTAGGTTAGGTTAGGTTAGGTTAGGTTAGGTTAGGTTAGGTTAGGTTAGGTTAGGTTAGGTTAGGTTAGGTTAGGTTAGGTTAGGTTAGGTTAGGTTAGGTTAGGTTAGGTTAGGTTAGGTTAGGTTAGGTTAGGTTAGGTTAGGTTAGGTTAGGTTAGGTTAGGTTAGGTTAGGTTAGGTTAGGTTAGGTTAGGTTAGGTTAGGTTAGGTTAGGTTAGGTTAGGTTAGGTTAGGTTAGGTTAGGTTAGGTTAGGTTAGGTTAGGTTAGGTTAGGTTAGGTTAGGTTAGGTTAGGTTAGGTTAGGTTAGGTTAGGTTAGGTTAGGTTAGGTTAGGTTAGGTTAGGTTAGGTTAGGTTAGGTTAGGTTAGGTTAGGTTAGGTTAGGTTAGGTTAGGTTAGGTTAGGTTAGGTTAGGTTAGGTTAGGTTAGGTTAGGTTAGGTTAGGTTAGGTTAGGTTAGGTTAGGTTAGGTTAGGTTAGGTTAGGTTAGGTTAGGTTAGGTTAGGTTAGGTTAGGTTAGGTTAGGTTAGGTTAGGTTAGGTTAGGTTAGGTTAGGTTAGGTTAGGTTAGGTTAGGTTAGGTTAGGTTAGGTTAGGTTAGGTTAGGTTAGGTTAGGTTAGGTTAGGTTAGGTTAGGTTAGGTTAGGTTAGGTTAGGTTAGGTTAGGTTAGGTTAGGTTAGGTTAGGTTAGGTTAGGTTAGGTTAGGTTAGGTTAGGTTAGGTTAGGTTAGGTTAGGTTAGGTTAGGTTAGGTTAGGTTAGGTTAGGTTAGGTTAGGTTAGGTTAGGTTAGGTTAGGTTAGGTTAGGTTAGGTTAGGTTAGGTTAGGTTAGGTTAGGTTAGGTTAGGTTAGGTTAGGTTAGGTTAGGTTAGGTTAGGTTAGGTTAGGTTAGGTTAGGTTAGGTTAGGTTAGGTTAGGTTAGGTTAGGTTAGGTTAGGTTAGGTTAGGTTAGGTTAGGTTAGGTTAGGTTAGGTTAGGTTAGGTTAGGTTAGGTTAGGTTAGGTTAGGTTAGGTTAGGTTAGGTTAGGTTAGGTTAGGTTAGGTTAGGTTAGGTTAGGTTAGGTTAGGTTAGGTTAGGTTAGGTTAGGTTAGGTTAGGTTAGGTTAGGTTAGGTTAGGTTAGGTTAGGTTAGGTTAGGTTAGGTTAGGTTAGGTTAGGTTAGGTTAGGTTAGGTTAGGTTAGGTTAGGTTAGGTTAGGTTAGGTTAGGTTAGGTTAGGTTAGGTTAGGTTAGGTTAGGTTAGGTTAGGTTAGGTTAGGTTAGGTTAGGTTAGGTTAGGTTAGGTTAGGTTAGGTTAGGTTAGGTTAGGTTAGGTTAGGTTAGGTTAGGTTAGGTTAGGTTAGGTTAGGTTAGGTTAGGTTAGGTTAGGTTAGGTTAGGTTAGGTTAGGTTAGGTTAGGTTAGGTTAGGTTAGGTTAGGTTAGGTTAGGTTAGGTTAGGTTAGGTTAGGTTAGGTTAGGTTAGGTTAGGTTAGGTTAGGTTAGGTTAGGTTAGGTTAGGTTAGGTTAGGTTAGGTTAGGTTAGGTTAGGTTAGGTTAGGTTAGGTTAGGTTAGGTTAGGTTAGGTTAGGTTAGGTTAGGTTAGGTTAGGTTAGGTTAGGTTAGGTTAGGTTAGGTTAGGTTAGGTTAGGTTAGGTTAGGTTAGGTTAGGTTAGGTTAGGTTAGGTTAGGTTAGGTTAGGTTAGGTTAGGTTAGGTTAGGTTAGGTTAGGTTAGGTTAGGTTAGGTTAGGTTAGGTTAGGTTAGGTTAGGTTAGGTTAGGTTAGGTTAGGTTAGGTTAGGTTAGGTTAGGTTAGGTTAGGTTAGGTTAGGTTAGGTTAGGTTAGGTTAGGTTAGGTTAGGTTAGGTTAGGTTAGGTTAGGTTAGGTTAGGTTAGGTTAGGTTAGGTTAGGTTAGGTTAGGTTAGGTTAGGTTAGGTTAGGTTAGGTTAGGTTAGGTTAGGTTAGGTTAGGTTAGGTTAGGTTAGGTTAGGTTAGGTTAGGTTAGGTTAGGTTAGGTTAGGTTAGGTTAGGTTAGGTTAGGTTAGGTTAGGTTAGGTTAGGTTAGGTTAGGTTAGGTTAGGTTAGGTTAGGTTAGGTTAGGTTAGGTTAGGTTAGGTTAGGTTAGGTTAGGTTAGGTTAGGTTAGGTTAGGTTAGGTTAGGTTAGGTTAGGTTAGGTTAGGTTAGGTTAGGTTAGGTTAGGTTAGGTTAGGTTAGGTTAGGTTAGGTTAGGTTAGGTTAGGTTAGGTTAGGTTAGGTTAGGTTAGGTTAGGTTAGGTTAGGTTAGGTTAGGTTAGGTTAGGTTAGGTTAGGTTAGGTTAGGTTAGGTTAGGTTAGGTTAGGTTAGGTTAGGTTAGGTTAGGTTAGGTTAGGTTAGGTTAGGTTAGGTTAGGTTAGGTTAGGTTAGGTTAGGTTAGGTTAGGTTAGGTTAGGTTAGGTTAGGTTAGGTTAGGTTAGGTTAGGTTAGGTTAGGTTAGGTTAGGTTAGGTTAGGTTAGGTTAGGTTAGGTTAGGTTAGGTTAGGTTAGGTTAGGTTAGGTTAGGTTAGGTTAGGTTAGGTTAGGTTAGGTTAGGTTAGGTTAGGTTAGGTTAGGTTAGGTTAGGTTAGGTTAGGTTAGGTTAGGTTAGGTTAGGTTAGGTTAGGTTAGGTTAGGTTAGGTTAGGTTAGGTTAGGTTAGGTTAGGTTAGGTTAGGTTAGGTTAGGTTAGGTTAGGTTAGGTTAGGTTAGGTTAGGTTAGGTTAGGTTAGGTTAGGTTAGGTTAGGTTAGGTTAGGTTAGGTTAGGTTAGGTTAGGTTAGGTTAGGTTAGGTTAGGTTAGGTTAGGTTAGGTTAGGTTAGGTTAGGTTAGGTTAGGTTAGGTTAGGTTAGGTTAGGTTAGGTTAGGTTAGGTTAGGTTAGGTTAGGTTAGGTTAGGTTAGGTTAGGTTAGGTTAGGTTAGGTTAGGTTAGGTTAGGTTAGGTTAGGTTAGGTTAGGTTAGGTTAGGTTAGGTTAGGTTAGGTTAGGTTAGGTTAGGTTAGGTTAGGTTAGGTTAGGTTAGGTTAGGTTAGGTTAGGTTAGGTTAGGTTAGGTTAGGTTAGGTTAGGTTAGGTTAGGTTAGGTTAGGTTAGGTTAGGTTAGGTTAGGTTAGGTTAGGTTAGGTTAGGTTAGGTTAGGTTAGGTTAGGTTAGGTTAGGTTAGGTTAGGTTAGGTTAGGTTAGGTTAGGTTAGGTTAGGTTAGGTTAGGTTAGGTTAGGTTAGGTTAGGTTAGGTTAGGTTAGGTTAGGTTAGGTTAGGTTAGGTTAGGTTAGGTTAGGTTAGGTTAGGTTAGGTTAGGTTAGGTTAGGTTAGGTTAGGTTAGGTTAGGTTAGGTTAGGTTAGGTTAGGTTAGGTTAGGTTAGGTTAGGTTAGGTTAGGTTAGGTTAGGTTAGGTTAGGTTAGGTTAGGTTAGGTTAGGTTAGGTTAGGTTAGGTTAGGTTAGGTTAGGTTAGGTTAGGTTAGGTTAGGTTAGGTTAGGTTAGGTTAGGTTAGGTTAGGTTAGGTTAGGTTAGGTTAGGTTAGGTTAGGTTAGGTTAGGTTAGGTTAGGTTAGGTTAGGTTAGGTTAGGTTAGGTTAGGTTAGGTTAGGTTAGGTTAGGTTAGGTTAGGTTAGGTTAGGTTAGGTTAGGTTAGGTTAGGTTAGGTTAGGTTAGGTTAGGTTAGGTTAGGTTAGGTTAGGTTAGGTTAGGTTAGGTTAGGTTAGGTTAGGTTAGGTTAGGTTAGGTTAGGTTAGGTTAGGTTAGGTTAGGTTAGGTTAGGTTAGGTTAGGTTAGGTTAGGTTAGGTTAGGTTAGGTTAGGTTAGGTTAGGTTAGGTTAGGTTAGGTTAGGTTAGGTTAGGTTAGGTTAGGTTAGGTTAGGTTAGGTTAGGTTAGGTTAGGTTAGGTTAGGTTAGGTTAGGTTAGGTTAGGTTAGGTTAGGTTAGGTTAGGTTAGGTTAGGTTAGGTTAGGTTAGGTTAGGTTAGGTTAGGTTAGGTTAGGTTAGGTTAGGTTAGGTTAGGTTAGGTTAGGTTAGGTTAGGTTAGGTTAGGTTAGGTTAGGTTAGGTTAGGTTAGGTTAGGTTAGGTTAGGTTAGGTTAGGTTAGGTTAGGTTAGGTTAGGTTAGGTTAGGTTAGGTTAGGTTAGGTTAGGTTAGGTTAGGTTAGGTTAGGTTAGGTTAGGTTAGGTTAGGTTAGGTTAGGTTAGGTTAGGTTAGGTTAGGTTAGGTTAGGTTAGGTTAGGTTAGGTTAGGTTAGGTTAGGTTAGGTTAGGTTAGGTTAGGTTAGGTTAGGTTAGGTTAGGTTAGGTTAGGTTAGGTTAGGTTAGGTTAGGTTAGGTTAGGTTAGGTTAGGTTAGGTTAGGTTAGGTTAGGTTAGGTTAGGTTAGGTTAGGTTAGGTTAGGTTAGGTTAGGTTAGGTTAGGTTAGGTTAGGTTAGGTTAGGTTAGGTTAGGTTAGGTTAGGTTAGGTTAGGTTAGGTTAGGTTAGGTTAGGTTAGGTTAGGTTAGGTTAGGTTAGGTTAGGTTAGGTTAGGTTAGGTTAGGTTAGGTTAGGTTAGGTTAGGTTAGGTTAGGTTAGGTTAGGTTAGGTTAGGTTAGGTTAGGTTAGGTTAGGTTAGGTTAGGTTAGGTTAGGTTAGGTTAGGTTAGGTTAGGTTAGGTTAGGTTAGGTTAGGTTAGGTTAGGTTAGGTTAGGTTAGGTTAGGTTAGGTTAGGTTAGGTTAGGTTAGGTTAGGTTAGGTTAGGTTAGGTTAGGTTAGGTTAGGTTAGGTTAGGTTAGGTTAGGTTAGGTTAGGTTAGGTTAGGTTAGGTTAGGTTAGGTTAGGTTAGGTTAGGTTAGGTTAGGTTAGGTTAGGTTAGGTTAGGTTAGGTTAGGTTAGGTTAGGTTAGGTTAGGTTAGGTTAGGTTAGGTTAGGTTAGGTTAGGTTAGGTTAGGTTAGGTTAGGTTAGGTTAGGTTAGGTTAGGTTAGGTTAGGTTAGGTTAGGTTAGGTTAGGTTAGGTTAGGTTAGGTTAGGTTAGGTTAGGTTAGGTTAGGTTAGGTTAGGTTAGGTTAGGTTAGGTTAGGTTAGGTTAGGTTAGGTTAGGTTAGGTTAGGTTAGGTTAGGTTAGGTTAGGTTAGGTTAGGTTAGGTTAGGTTAGGTTAGGTTAGGTTAGGTTAGGTTAGGTTAGGTTAGGTTAGGTTAGGTTAGGTTAGGTTAGGTTAGGTTAGGTTAGGTTAGGTTAGGTTAGGTTAGGTTAGGTTAGGTTAGGTTAGGTTAGGTTAGGTTAGGTTAGGTTAGGTTAGGTTAGGTTAGGTTAGGTTAGGTTAGGTTAGGTTAGGTTAGGTTAGGTTAGGTTAGGTTAGGTTAGGTTAGGTTAGGTTAGGTTAGGTTAGGTTAGGTTAGGTTAGGTTAGGTTAGGTTAGGTTAGGTTAGGTTAGGTTAGGTTAGGTTAGGTTAGGTTAGGTTAGGTTAGGTTAGGTTAGGTTAGGTTAGGTTAGGTTAGGTTAGGTTAGGTTAGGTTAGGTTAGGTTAGGTTAGGTTAGGTTAGGTTAGGTTAGGTTAGGTTAGGTTAGGTTAGGTTAGGTTAGGTTAGGTTAGGTTAGGTTAGGTTAGGTTAGGTTAGGTTAGGTTAGGTTAGGTTAGGTTAGGTTAGGTTAGGTTAGGTTAGGTTAGGTTAGGTTAGGTTAGGTTAGGTTAGGTTAGGTTAGGTTAGGTTAGGTTAGGTTAGGTTAGGTTAGGTTAGGTTAGGTTAGGTTAGGTTAGGTTAGGTTAGGTTAGGTTAGGTTAGGTTAGGTTAGGTTAGGTTAGGTTAGGTTAGGTTAGGTTAGGTTAGGTTAGGTTAGGTTAGGTTAGGTTAGGTTAGGTTAGGTTAGGTTAGGTTAGGTTAGGTTAGGTTAGGTTAGGTTAGGTTAGGTTAGGTTAGGTTAGGTTAGGTTAGGTTAGGTTAGGTTAGGTTAGGTTAGGTTAGGTTAGGTTAGGTTAGGTTAGGTTAGGTTAGGTTAGGTTAGGTTAGGTTAGGTTAGGTTAGGTTAGGTTAGGTTAGGTTAGGTTAGGTTAGGTTAGGTTAGGTTAGGTTAGGTTAGGTTAGGTTAGGTTAGGTTAGGTTAGGTTAGGTTAGGTTAGGTTAGGTTAGGTTAGGTTAGGTTAGGTTAGGTTAGGTTAGGTTAGGTTAGGTTAGGTTAGGTTAGGTTAGGTTAGGTTAGGTTAGGTTAGGTTAGGTTAGGTTAGGTTAGGTTAGGTTAGGTTAGGTTAGGTTAGGTTAGGTTAGGTTAGGTTAGGTTAGGTTAGGTTAGGTTAGGTTAGGTTAGGTTAGGTTAGGTTAGGTTAGGTTAGGTTAGGTTAGGTTAGGTTAGGTTAGGTTAGGTTAGGTTAGGTTAGGTTAGGTTAGGTTAGGTTAGGTTAGGTTAGGTTAGGTTAGGTTAGGTTAGGTTAGGTTAGGTTAGGTTAGGTTAGGTTAGGTTAGGTTAGGTTAGGTTAGGTTAGGTTAGGTTAGGTTAGGTTAGGTTGTTAGGTTAGGTTAGGTTAGGTTAGGTTAGGTTAGGTTAGGTTAGGTTAGGTTAGGTTAGGTTAGGTTAGGTTAGGTTAGGTTAGGTTAGGTTAGGTTAGGTTAGGTTAGGTTAGGTTAGGTTAGGTTAGGTTAGGTTAGGTTAGGTTAGGTTAGGTTAGGTTAGGTTAGGTTAGGTTAGGTTAGGTTAGGTTAGGTTAGGTTAGGTTAGGTTAGGTTAGGTTAGGTTAGGTTAGGTTAGGTTAGGTTAGGTTAGGTTAGGTTAGGTTAGGTTAGGTTAGGTTAGGTTAGGTTAGGTTAGGTTAGGTTAGGTTAGGTTAGGTTAGGTTAGGTTAGGTTAGGTTAGGTTAGGTTAGGTTAGGTTAGGTTAGGTTAGGTTAGGTTAGGTTAGGTTAGGTTAGGTTAGGTTAGGTTAGGTTAGGTTAGGTTAGGTTAGGTTAGGTTAGGTTAGGTTAGGTTAGGTTAGGTTAGGTTAGGTTAGGTTAGGTTAGGTTAGGTTAGGTTAGGTTAGGTTAGGTTAGGTTAGGTTAGGTTAGGTTAGGTTAGGTTAGGTTAGGTTAGGTTAGGTTAGGTTAGGTTAGGTTAGGTTAGGTTAGGTTAGGTTAGGTTAGGTTAGGTTAGGTTAGGTTAGGTTAGGTTAGGTTAGGTTAGGTTAGGTTAGGTTAGGTTAGGTTAGGTTAGGTTAGGTTAGGTTAGGTTAGGTTAGGTTAGGTTAGGTTAGGTTAGGTTAGGTTAGGTTAGGTTAGGTTAGGTTAGGTTAGGTTAGGTTAGGTTAGGTTAGGTTAGGTTAGGTTAGGTTAGGTTAGGTTAGGTTAGGTTAGGTTAGGTTAGGTTAGGTTAGGTTAGGTTAGGTTAGGTTAGGTTAGGTTAGGTTAGGTTAGGTTAGGTTAGGTTAGGTTAGGTTAGGTTAGGTTAGGTTAGGTTAGGTTAGGTTAGGTTAGGTTAGGTTAGGTTAGGTTAGGTTAGGTTAGGTTAGGTTAGGTTAGGTTAGGTTAGGTTAGGTTAGGTTAGGTTAGGTTAGGTTAGGTTAGGTTAGGTTAGGTTAGGTTAGGTTAGGTTAGGTTAGGTTAGGTTAGGTTAGGTTAGGTTAGGTTAGGTTAGGTTAGGTTAGGTTAGGTTAGGTTAGGTTAGGTTAGGTTAGGTTAGGTTAGGTTAGGTTAGGTTAGGTTAGGTTAGGTTAGGTTAGGTTAGGTTAGGTTAGGTTAGGTTAGGTTAGGTTAGGTTAGGTTAGGTTAGGTTAGGTTAGGTTAGGTTAGGTTAGGTTAGGTTAGGTTAGGTTAGGTTAGGTTAGGTTAGGTTAGGTTAGGTTAGGTTAGGTTAGGTTAGGTTAGGTTAGGTTAGGTTAGGTTAGGTTAGGTTAGGTTAGGTTAGGTTAGGTTAGGTTAGGTTAGGTTAGGTTAGGTTAGGTTAGGTTAGGTTAGGTTAGGTTAGGTTAGGTTAGGTTAGGTTAGGTTAGGTTAGGTTAGGTTAGGTTAGGTTAGGTTAGGTTAGGTTAGGTTAGGTTAGGTTAGGTTAGGTTAGGTTAGGTTAGGTTAGGTTAGGTTAGGTTAGGTTAGGTTAGGTTAGGTTAGGTTAGGTTAGGTTAGGTTAGGTTAGGTTAGGTTAGGTTAGGTTAGGTTAGGTTAGGTTAGGTTAGGTTAGGTTAGGTTAGGTTAGGTTAGGTTAGGTTAGGTTAGGTTAGGTTAGGTTAGGTTAGGTTAGGTTAGGTTAGGTTAGGTTAGGTTAGGTTAGGTTAGGTTAGGTTAGGTTAGGTTAGGTTAGGTTAGGTTAGGTTAGGTTAGGTTAGGTTAGGTTAGGTTAGGTTAGGTTAGGTTAGGTTAGGTTAGGTTAGGTTAGGTTAGGTTAGGTTAGGTTAGGTTAGGTTAGGTTAGGTTAGGTTAGGTTAGGTTAGGTTAGGTTAGGTTAGGTTAGGTTAGGTTAGGTTAGGTTAGGTTAGGTTAGGTTAGGTTAGGTTAGGTTAGGTTAGGTTAGGTTAGGTTAGGTTAGGTTAGGTTAGGTTAGGTTAGGTTAGGTTAGGTTAGGTTAGGTTAGGTTAGGTTAGGTTAGGTTAGGTTAGGTTAGGTTAGGTTAGGTTAGGTTAGGTTAGGTTAGGTTAGGTTAGGTTAGGTTAGGTTAGGTTAGGTTAGGTTAGGTTAGGTTAGGTTAGGTTAGGTTAGGTTAGGTTAGGTTAGGTTAGGTTAGGTTAGGTTAGGTTAGGTTAGGTTAGGTTAGGTTAGGTTAGGTTAGGTTAGGTTAGGTTAGGTTAGGTTAGGTTAGGTTAGGTTAGGTTAGGTTAGGTTAGGTTAGGTTAGGTTAGGTTAGGTTAGGTTAGGTTAGGTTAGGTTAGGTTAGGTTAGGTTAGGTTAGGTTAGGTTAGGTTAGGTTAGGTTAGGTTAGGTTAGGTTAGGTTAGGTTAGGTTAGGTTAGGTTAGGTTAGGTTAGGTTAGGTTAGGTTAGGTTAGGTTAGGTTAGGTTAGGTTAGGTTAGGTTAGGTTAGGTTAGGTTAGGTTAGGTTAGGTTAGGTTAGGTTAGGTTAGGTTAGGTTAGGTTAGGTTAGGTTAGGTTAGGTTAGGTTAGGTTAGGTTAGGTTAGGTTAGGTTAGGTTAGGTTAGGTTAGGTTAGGTTAGGTTAGGTTAGGTTAGGTTAGGTTAGGTTAGGTTAGGTTAGGTTAGGTTAGGTTAGGTTAGGTTAGGTTAGGTTAGGTTAGGTTAGGTTAGGTTAGGTTAGGTTAGGTTAGGTTAGGTTAGGTTAGGTTAGGTTAGGTTAGGTTAGGTTAGGTTAGGTTAGGTTAGGTTAGGTTAGGTTAGGTTAGGTTAGGTTAGGTTAGGTTAGGTTAGGTTAGGTTAGGTTAGGTTAGGTTAGGTTAGGTTAGGTTAGGTTAGGTTAGGTTAGGTTAGGTTAGGTTAGGTTAGGTTAGGTTAGGTTAGGTTAGGTTAGGTTAGGTTAGGTTAGGTTAGGTTAGGTTAGGTTAGGTTAGGTTAGGTTAGGTTAGGTTAGGTTAGGTTAGGTTAGGTTAGGTTAGGTTAGGTTAGGTTAGGTTAGGTTAGGTTAGGTTAGGTTAGGTTAGGTTAGGTTAGGTTAGGTTAGGTTAGGTTAGGTTAGGTTAGGTTAGGTTAGGTTAGGTTAGGTTAGGTTAGGTTAGGTTAGGTTAGGTTAGGTTAGGTTAGGTTAGGTTAGGTTAGGTTAGGTTAGGTTAGGTTAGGTTAGGTTAGGTTAGGTTAGGTTAGGTTAGGTTAGGTTAGGTTAGGTTAGGTTAGGTTAGGTTAGGTTAGGTTAGGTTAGGTTAGGTTAGGTTAGGTTAGGTTAGGTTAGGTTAGGTTAGGTTAGGTTAGGTTAGGTTAGGTTAGGTTAGGTTAGGTTAGGTTAGGTTAGGTTAGGTTAGGTTAGGTTAGGTTAGGTTAGGTTAGGTTAGGTTAGGTTAGGTTAGGTTAGGTTAGGTTAGGTTAGGTTAGGTTAGGTTAGGTTAGGTTAGGTTAGGTTAGGTTAGGTTAGGTTAGGTTAGGTTAGGTTAGGTTAGGTTAGGTTAGGTTAGGTTAGGTTAGGTTAGGTTAGGTTAGGTTAGGTTAGGTTAGGTTAGGTTAGGTTAGGTTAGGTTAGGTTAGGTTAGGTTAGGTTAGGTTAGGTTAGGTTAGGTTAGGTTAGGTTAGGTTAGGTTAGGTTAGGTTAGGTTAGGTTAGGTTAGGTTAGGTTAGGTTAGGTTAGGTTAGGTTAGGTTAGGTTAGGTTAGGTTAGGTTAGGTTAGGTTAGGTTAGGTTAGGTTAGGTTAGGTTAGGTTAGGTTAGGTTAGGTTAGGTTAGGTTAGGTTAGGTTAGGTTAGGTTAGGTTAGGTTAGGTTAGGTTAGGTTAGGTTAGGTTAGGTTAGGTTAGGTTAGGTTAGGTTAGGTTAGGTTAGGTTAGGTTAGGTTAGGTTAGGTTAGGTTAGGTTAGGTTAGGTTAGGTTAGGTTAGGTTAGGTTAGGTTAGGTTAGGTTAGGTTAGGTTAGGTTAGGTTAGGTTAGGTTAGGTTAGGTTAGGTTAGGTTAGGTTAGGTTAGGTTAGGTTAGGTTAGGTTAGGTTAGGTTAGGTTAGGTTAGGTTAGGTTAGGTTAGGTTAGGTTAGGTTAGGTTAGGTTAGGTTAGGTTAGGTTAGGTTAGGTTAGGTTAGGTTAGGTTAGGTTAGGTTAGGTTAGGTTAGGTTAGGTTAGGTTAGGTTAGGTTAGGTTAGGTTAGGTTAGGTTAGGTTAGGTTAGGTTAGGTTAGGTTAGGTTAGGTTAGGTTAGGTTAGGTTAGGTTAGGTTAGGTTAGGTTAGGTTAGGTTAGGTTAGGTTAGGTTAGGTTAGGTTAGGTTAGGTTAGGTTAGGTTAGGTTAGGTTAGGTTAGGTTAGGTTAGGTTAGGTTAGGTTAGGTTAGGTTAGGTTAGGTTAGGTTAGGTTAGGTTAGGTTAGGTTAGGTTAGGTTAGGTTAGGTTAGGTTAGGTTAGGTTAGGTTAGGTTAGGTTAGGTTAGGTTAGGTTAGGTTAGGTTAGGTTAGGTTAGGTTAGGTTAGGTTAGGTTAGGTTAGGTTAGGTTAGGTTAGGTTAGGTTAGGTTAGGTTAGGTTAGGTTAGGTTAGGTTAGGTTAGGTTAGGTTAGGTTAGGTTAGGTTAGGTTAGGTTAGGTTAGGTTAGGTTAGGTTAGGTTAGGTTAGGTTAGGTTAGGTTAGGTTAGGTTAGGTTAGGTTAGGTTAGGTTAGGTTAGGTTAGGTTAGGTTAGGTTAGGTTAGGTTAGGTTAGGTTAGGTTAGGTTAGGTTAGGTTAGGTTAGGTTAGGTTAGGTTAGGTTAGGTTAGGTTAGGTTAGGTTAGGTTAGGTTAGGTTAGGTTAGGTTAGGTTAGGTTAGGTTAGGTTAGGTTAGGTTAGGTTAGGTTAGGTTAGGTTAGGTTAGGTTAGGTTAGGTTAGGTTAGGTTAGGTTAGGTTAGGTTAGGTTAGGTTAGGTTAGGTTAGGTTAGGTTAGGTTAGGTTAGGTTAGGTTAGGTTAGGTTAGGTTAGGTTAGGTTAGGTTAGGTTAGGTTAGGTTAGGTTAGGTTAGGTTAGGTTAGGTTAGGTTAGGTTAGGTTAGGTTAGGTTAGGTTAGGTTAGGTTAGGTTAGGTTAGGTTAGGTTAGGTTAGGTTAGGTTAGGTTAGGTTAGGTTAGGTTAGGTTAGGTTAGGTTAGGTTAGGTTAGGTTAGGTTAGGTTAGGTTAGGTTAGGTTAGGTTAGGTTAGGTTAGGTTAGGTTAGGTTAGGTTAGGTTAGGTTAGGTTAGGTTAGGTTAGGTTAGGTTAGGTTAGGTTAGGTTAGGTTAGGTTAGGTTAGGTTAGGTTAGGTTAGGTTAGGTTAGGTTAGGTTAGGTTAGGTTAGGTTAGGTTAGGTTAGGTTAGGTTAGGTTAGGTTAGGTTAGGTTAGGTTAGGTTAGGTTAGGTTAGGTTAGGTTAGGTTAGGTTAGGTTAGGTTAGGTTAGGTTAGGTTAGGTTAGGTTAGGTTAGGTTAGGTTAGGTTAGGTTAGGTTAGGTTAGGTTAGGTTAGGTTAGGTTAGGTTAGGTTAGGTTAGGTTAGGTTAGGTTAGGTTAGGTTAGGTTAGGTTAGGTTAGGTTAGGTTAGGTTAGGTTAGGTTAGGTTAGGTTAGGTTAGGTTAGGTTAGGTTAGGTTAGGTTAGGTTAGGTTAGGTTAGGTTAGGTTAGGTTAGGTTAGGTTAGGTTAGGTTAGGTTAGGTTAGGTTAGGTTAGGTTAGGTTAGGTTAGGTTAGGTTAGGTTAGGTTAGGTTAGGTTAGGTTAGGTTAGGTTAGGTTAGGTTAGGTTAGGTTAGGTTAGGTTAGGTTAGGTTAGGTTAGGTTAGGTTAGGTTAGGTTAGGTTAGGTTAGGTTAGGTTAGGTTAGGTTAGGTTAGGTTAGGTTAGGTTAGGTTAGGTTAGGTTAGGTTAGGTTAGGTTAGGTTAGGTTAGGTTAGGTTAGGTTAGGTTAGGTTAGGTTAGGTTAGGTTAGGTTAGGTTAGGTTAGGTTAGGTTAGGTTAGGTTAGGTTAGGTTAGGTTAGGTTAGGTTAGGTTAGGTTAGGTTAGGTTAGGTTAGGTTAGGTTAGGTTAGGTTAGGTTAGGTTAGGTTAGGTTAGGTTAGGTTAGGTTAGGTTAGGTTAGGTTAGGTTAGGTTAGGTTAGGTTAGGTTAGGTTAGGTTAGGTTAGGTTAGGTTAGGTTAGGTTAGGTTAGGTTAGGTTAGGTTAGGTTAGGTTAGGTTAGGTTAGGTTAGGTTAGGTTAGGTTAGGTTAGGTTAGGTTAGGTTAGGTTAGGTTAGGTTAGGTTAGGTTAGGTTAGGTTAGGTTAGGTTAGGTTAGGTTAGGTTAGGTTAGGTTAGGTTAGGTTAGGTTAGGTTAGGTTAGGTTAGGTTAGGTTAGGTTAGGTTAGGTTAGGTTAGGTTAGGTTAGGTTAGGTTAGGTTAGGTTAGGTTAGGTTAGGTTAGGTTAGGTTAGGTTAGGTTAGGTTAGGTTAGGTTAGGTTAGGTTAGGTTAGGTTAGGTTAGGTTAGGTTAGGTTAGGTTAGGTTAGGTTAGGTTAGGTTAGGTTAGGTTAGGTTAGGTTAGGTTAGGTTAGGTTAGGTTAGGTTAGGTTAGGTTAGGTTAGGTTAGGTTAGGTTAGGTTAGGTTAGGTTAGGTTAGGTTAGGTTAGGTTAGGTTAGGTTAGGTTAGGTTAGGTTAGGTTAGGTTAGGTTAGGTTAGGTTAGGTTAGGTTAGGTTAGGTTAGGTTAGGTTAGGTTAGGTTAGGTTAGGTTAGGTTAGGTTAGGTTAGGTTAGGTTAGGTTAGGTTAGGTTAGGTTAGGTTAGGTTAGGTTAGGTTAGGTTAGGTTAGGTTAGGTTAGGTTAGGTTAGGTTAGGTTAGGTTAGGTTAGGTTAGGTTAGGTTAGGTTAGGTTAGGTTAGGTTAGGTTAGGTTAGGTTAGGTTAGGTTAGGTTAGGTTAGGTTAGGTTAGGTTAGGTTAGGTTAGGTTAGGTTAGGTTAGGTTAGGTTAGGTTAGGTTAGGTTAGAGTTAGGTTAGGTTAGGTTAGGTTAGGTTAGGTTAGGTTAGGTTAGGTTAGGTTAGGTTAGGTTAGGTTAGGTTAGGTTAGGTTAGGTTAGGTTAGGTTAGGTTAGGTTAGGTTAGGTTAGGTTAGGTTAGGTTAGGTTAGGTTAGGTTAGGTTAGGTTAGGTTAGGTTAGGTTAGGTTAGGTTAGGTTAGGTTAGGTTAGGTTAGGTTAGGTTAGGTTAGGTTAGGTTAGGTTAGGTTAGGTTAGGTTAGGTTAGGTTAGGTTAGGTTAGGTTAGGTTAGGTTAGGTTAGGTTAGGTTAGGTTAGGTTAGGTTAGGTTAGGTTAGGTTAGGTTAGGTTAGGTTAGGTTAGGTTAGGTTAGGTTAGGTTAGGTTAGGTTAGGTTAGGTTAGGTTAGGTTAGGTTAGGTTAGGTTAGGTTAGGTTAGGTTAGGTTAGGTTAGGTTAGGTTAGGTTAGGTTAGGTTAGGTTAGGTTAGGTTAGGTTAGGTTAGGTTAGGTTA
>NW_026045577.1:0-31717 GCF_023898315.1 Schistocerca nitens | reverse complement strand
CACACGTGGTGCAGAATATGCGTAGCGGTAAGGGATAGAACTTATTTACACTCCACGGCTTTGAAGACGTATGATGGCTAGAAAAATTCCTGTCGAGTCGAGGCGAAACCTTAAACAAGTACACAGGATTAGCAGATATGTTGTCACCACCCATCGATTGTGAAGGTTTAATAAACAAGTTGACAGCGTCGTCTGTTTCGCATCGAGGCGGAATATAATCGCAGTGTGAGAACCTGTCTTACTTCGTGGCAATGTGTCCAGCTGTTGTCCTTCTGTGTTTCTACAGACTGCATTCGTATCTGGTAACGGAAAAGGAAAAAGATCTATCATCGGCCTTAACACACTGCACATGTGAAGAGGAGCACCGTATGGAAACTAACAAGTAATTTACTGCAAAGGTGATAAAAACGAAAAAAAAAATCTTGCGTCAGCGATATTATTCTGTCGTGTCTGGGCAGCGCCAAATGCGAGAACGAACGCCACCAAAGCTTTATTTTATTTTACGGCGCCTGTTTGCGTTGTACGGCGCTCGTTCGCGCACGTGGAACTCTGGACACACACAGCGTTTCATACCTTAGGCCATAGACACACACATGTAGACGGCAAGTGCATCTATCCTTGCCGTGTCGAGGTTCGAAACCAGGTGGGTACGACAGTTGCAGTATTAAGCACTCATTTCAACGACGGATCTCCGTGTCGTATTAGCGTCACACGTGTAGCAATTCCGTTAAGCTAATTTCCCCAAGACTCGCAGTGCTAATCCGGTATCTATCCTTGTTGCGTTTGGTCAGGTGGGACGACAGCAAACGTTTCACACACTGTCCTGACAATTATTTATTTTCACGAACGACAGAATGTCTGTTCTTGTTAGACTGTGGCTCACTTAGCTGGCCGCTTCTACAGAAGAGCAAATAACGGCCTGGCGGGAAGCAAACAGTTTTCTGGCCGTTTCCACAGAAGTACGTGTGATGTGTGTTGTTATGCTTTAAGAACTAACATCTGTGATGTCCGAATTTACACAGAATAAGAGGCTGTGGTCCCTGCATACTCCAGTACAGATAGCGACACAGTATCGAGATATGAAGCGTGAAGGACCGAATACGTTACTGATGGAAGACGCCCGTATACTGAGTTAGAGATTAACATCCCGTCGTCTCAAAATATTCGCCATTCGTAGCGTTTTAGACCTGACGACCGACACGCATCCCTGCTTTCTACCCATGGAAGGATTCTGAAGCAGGTTTGGTGCGTAGCTTGTGGAGCCAGTTGGGTTAAAATCCTCCCTTTTGAAAGAAGAGTGCCCAACCATTACTCAGTGCTCCGTCGCTGGGCAGACTGTAACGACTTTTGTTTCACGTGCGTTTGTGCCGGTCTGCAAGCACTTGCATAGTAAGCAGTGCTGGTAATTCACTGCCGTCCACCCAGCCCGGGAAACGCACAATATGCAGATGTAGACACCTAGTTTGGAAAGTGTACGCACATTCTGTACCCATCGCGGCAGGCCTCGTTACGTGGTACACAACCGTGACGTCACAACACGGACACACTCGCTCTGTTTATCTCGGCCGACTCTGCAGCGCCACACGTGCAGCCCCTGCCTTCGACAGTGCTCGGCCTTACAGTCTTCCCACTAATACGATACGTTTAGTATTGCGAAAGATTTGTCCTGTTATTAAGTTTTAGCGTTTAAATGGTGTACTGTTTGTTCTGCTACTGCTTTAATATGTTATCTAAACATGTAAATGGCGTACATCTAATCGATCGTTAGGAAAACAGGGATTACATGTTCCAAACGCACAAATTTCCATCGCTTTATTTTCTGCATCGACATTCGAATCGCACAGGCTTTGTTGCCAAAGAGTTTTCGTTGTGGTTCGCTTCCTCCTCTGCGAAGTAGTGCTGTGATTTCTTACACATTCCATCCACGTATCAAATCGGCATGAAAGTTGCCCTAATGAGAATAGAGAAGAAATTTAACATTACTAGGTGCTCGTACGAAGTGTGGTGTCCGCTCTCCGACGTGTCCGAAAAGTCCATACCAGGAAACCGCACTACAAAATGGCACGCATTGTGTATGTTGATAATCTTTAAAACCGTGTCCATCTACGGCAAGCACAGTTGCTAAGTTAAAACTAGTGTGTACTAATAAAATGTTTAATATGTCTCCAATACACTGACTTTACATAGGAAAGCGTCTCACGTTGAATTGCTAGAACAATATTTATAAAAGGTGGCAATGTTATTTACGCACTATCTTTTAAATAGATATGATGGTATCTGATACTCAACTACTAATGCAAAGAAACGTACTGATGCTAAAATGCTTTAAATTCTTGCTATCATTTAATCTTTAAAATTTAATAATTCTCTTCCTGTTAATATTTAATTAATTATCTTACGTCGTTCAGATTTCATAACGCTGACGGCCTTAAAATTTAAGTTGTTCAGTCCCTGTTTTGTTTTCTTTCAATTGTTGCGAGCCAGCGATGGTGCAATATTGTTCGCTTTCAAGTCTACACATTTATAAAAATCAGGTCCAGGAAACACTTTTGTGATCACGGTTGCGATTCAGACGGTATTCGCGTCATTGTACTGATTAAGAGTTATCGTTTCCGAAAGATGCAGGTTCGATCAAAGCTGTGTGCACTTTTGCGCGTATAATGAAAATATTCCTAACACGTCGCGTAGCAAAAAGTAACATGCCAGTCACAACCGTGGTCAAACGAAGGAAATATATGATGACATAAATGTTCTTCGCTGTTATTCAGGACAGGTTTAGATTAAACACCGCAATTATCAGTCTTTTTAAATCACTGTACGATACGCTTTAGAGACATTTGTTTTGAATAACTTGTATTTACCTTTTCTTATACAATATGGTCATTGTCCGCAAGAATTATCTCTCTCTCTCTCTCTCTCTCTCTCTCTCTCTCTCTCTCTCTCCTTTTTATAGCCTTTATACATTCACATTACATACATCGATTAAGAAACTTTTCTTTCTCTACCGACCAGTACGACAGCAAAACCCGCCCAGACAAAATGTCTTACATAGAATTACTTCTTACTTAAGAATCATATATAGTTTCGTAGTACAAACAATGCTAGTTTATTCCGTGCAATAGAAAGTCTTTGATTCACTGAGCACAAAAATTAAAATAATAAAATTATAATTACAATTTTAATATCGTCAGTTATTGTTTACTTTATGAAAATAAGGTTTGACATTGTCGTAATATTATTTTTCATCGTTGTAGCACTTTAACGTACTCTGAATATTTCTGTGAATGACGCATACTACTTTTCTTTCGTTCCGACCGACGCTTCGAAGTAAATATCGAAACTGCTTTGGAGTTTATCCACGTACGGTTCCAGAGGCTACATGTAGCAGCTTTCAGTCTAATCAGGATTGGTGACAAATGAAGCTGTTTTGTCTTCTGGTCTTAAGAAGCTGATAGCACCTCTTTGTTCCGACAGACTATGCTTGACCGTTCCTACACGTGGACCACAACGTCACACGCGTTTTGCTCAGGTTGTGCCGCAGGTGTATATTGAGACCAGAAAGGAAAAAAATGATGAAATCATTATATACGAGTTCCTTTCACTTCTGTGCCTGTTATTCAGTTCTCGCTGTATGCGATGCTTTATTTGGGAAGTAAGGAGCGTCTCTAGTTAGTTTCGGTAGCAAACTTTTGCCCACAGCTGAAACTCAGTTTCCAAACCACATCTGGCATGAAATGAGGTCGCCTTTACTAGTGAGGCGATGAAGCGATTTCCCAACTCTGGGTAAATCTGTTTTTTAACTTTCATTGCCTAGGGGAATTCACTGAAAGACCATAGTGTTGTCTCCCTTAACCCATAGAAAACACGACAACAAATAATACGGTCTTCCGATTAAACTACAGTTGAGAAAAGCCTTCACTTCATCATCGTAATCGCATTTCTTTTTCGTTCACCGCTCTATAGCTCTTCGCTATGAGATAAACGGACAACTAAAATGACGAGTTGTTTATAAATTGCCACGAAACCTGCTGTGGGCCGAAAATTCCGTTACAACTGGGAATGGAATTGCTCGCGACGGCATTTTTGCGTCAGACGCTGTCCGTGTTCTCGCCGAGTTAAACTCGAGTAGCGATTCAGGATTATCTTATAAAGTTCCATGGCCCTTCTTTCGGTGACCGTATCATTGTCATCGTGCTGCCAGGGAAGATGTCGATGTCTGCGACGCTGTTTCCCCACGTCGGGGCGTCAATGATTCGACGAATTACTCTGGAGTACAGTCGCTGTCCAGGTTGAAACTACAGTGGCGAGCGGTGGTCTAGCGGTTCTGGCGCTGCAGTCCGGAACCGCGGGACTGCTACGGTCGCAGGTTCGAATCCTGCCTCGGGCATGGGTGTGTGTGATGTCCTTAGGTTAGTTAGGTTTAAGTAGTTCTAAGTTCTAGGGGACTTATGACCTAAGATGTTGAGTCCCATAGTGCTCAGAGCCATTTGAACCATTTTTTTACAGTGGCGAAATCTGATCTGTGCGGCCTCTCTGATGACAGAATACGTAAAGCCTTTGTATGAAATAAAAAAGTCTGTTTACTTTGGTTTTGCGTTGATAACAGTGCTTCCAATATTTTTGCTTAAAACCCAAGTGCGAAATATTATACATAGTTAAGCCGAACATATTTCTCCGTCAGTTCTGCGTCCCCTGCGGCCTACAGAGCTTTGCCACTGATGGCGCTCCGAAAGGACAGCAGTTCGACTCTCTCGCGAGTGACGGCTGTTATCTGACCTTTCTTAAAATCCACCCACAGCAGGAGGTCGCGTCGCCCGCCATTCACGAGATGCGTGTCCGTTCCAACATGTGAATCACACGCCTAGTCGATGGCCAGTTGCACCTTTTTTAATGCATGCCGACAGTGCTGCTTCGCAGTCCGCACATTCATGGCCGGCCTTCTGTCACAGCTGCCTCCAGCTGATGGTATCCTAAATTTCTGAGGAGGAGGAGGAGGAGGTTGTGTGAGAAAATCTTCCAGAAAACACGTACAGAAATCGTCAAAACACACCGTCAAAACATTTTTATCCGGGTCAGTTAATGCATGAGATTCTGTTTTATTATGCCCACCCAGATCACACGCTTTGTGTGGTAAGAGTTGTTACGTATTTACGCTTCAAGCTTATCAATACTTGTAACGGCTAGAAACATTCGTCTTGAGTCACACCCAATTCTTAATTATATGCGCATTATCAGCGTCTATATTGTCAACAGACATCGATTGTGAAGATGTATAAAAAATTGTCGACAATGTCACCTGTTTTGTGCCGATGCGGAATTTAAACGCGGTGTGTATCGACAGATTCCATTCGTAACTGGAAACAGATTAAAATATATCTATCCAGAACCTTTACACACTGCACCTGTCAGGACAAAGAACACGTTCAAGTCAAACAGTAATTCACTGACAAGGCGGTAGAAAATTAAAACAAAGAAACTTGTCTCATCCATATTCTTCTGTCCTGTTGCTGGGCAGAGCCGGTCGCGAGAACCAATGCCGCAAGAGCTTTGTTCACTGTGCCTGAATCCGTTACACGCTGCACGCCGGCCTGTGCAAAATTTTGGACACAAACCGTGTTCCGTACCTTCGGCCAATCTCGAAACTCTGCCGTAGTGTCCTTCATATTCTTGCCATATATTAAAACAATCTTGCAAATTTTTTTGATTGTCACGTAAAACAAAAGTTAGTATTTTGATTGTCTCTTATTAAACGTGCTATCACTCGTGTTTCAATAGTCGACATCGCAAAGTTGTCCCACGACCCAGTTCGATTTGTATGTCTACGTACTCTTTCTAAATGATTGCCCAGTGTGGGACAAGCACATCTGCGGGAAATTCGTTATGATACAAGTATTATCTAGTATTCGAATCTCTGATTTGTCGGTTATATACATATTTCGGGAGGTGTATGCGGCCTTCAAATCGTTTTGTGACAGTAAAATAGTAGGACTGCTACTACATTCCACATCTGCGATGTCGATGCTGGATGTGTCCCTACAACCACAGCCACCTCTCGCTTAGTGGCAAAGGCTCCGCCACACAACAGTGGATGGTGACAAAAACGTCCCATAACCCTGTGTACAGCGGTGGGAATGTGAATTTACTTCAAGTCTTCTGCCCACATCTAAACGCCTAATCTTTTCAGGTGCAAAACGCTTCCACTAGTGCCCGCCTCATATTTCTTTCGACAACGAGCGTAATTCCGGTCTACTAATAAAGCAGCCACGAACGCTTTAATGGGCCTGGATAAGACTTTTGAACAACCCTTTACGTGTGATCTCCTCCTCACATTTCTCCACCTTATATTTTCAATGGCGTCCGTAAGGAATTCGTACTCTACATTACATGTTGACGTCTTCCTTTCACAATACGGAAACACCGCCAAGTTTGTTTCATCGTCGACAGTTGCTCAGCGGAGACCATGGGTGTGAAACGTATGAAGCTTGGAACGTACCGCAGAAGGTCGTTCCGGCTAGTGGAATCTATTAAGGTCTCACATGTAAGCACCACAACAGAAAATTGGTTTACGAAATTTTGGTCATCTAAATGTTGTGTCCCGCGTAGTCGATGTCTCTGTCGCGCCTTTCATCTTGACTGCTCAGTACAAACATGGAAACTCGCGGCAGGTATCCGATTCTGTTAGCCCACCTTGATGGACGGCTAGAATCGATATTCACCACATTTCAGTATTGTCAAAACAGTTAATAAGTAGAATAGTGTTTGCCTCTGGTCGGGAGAAGGAATAGGGGCTACTTGGTTCCATAGTGTCGTAGATATTTATCGAATGAAAAAAAAAATAGAGAAATTAATTTCACGGTATTCATTAGTCTCTGAATCCACACTTCCACATCATAAACACTATAAATTTATTTCGTCTTCATTCACGATGATAGTTCGAATGTCATAGACCCAGTTAAGTGTTTCGTCTAATTTTGAACGCTTTGGCAACTGAGCAACGGTGCATGCTTTCACTAATACCGATTCTGTGGGGTCTCCTACGTTGCTCCATAATAGCGTGACACACACGCTTGTCACGACATTTATGCGGTTACCGCTCCACTAGAGAACTTTTTGTAATCTGAAAACATATTACACGTCTAATTCCGTAGTGCCTCGTTATACGTGTCACATTTCCTTTTACATAGTTACTGTCTACTGAACTTTAAAGTTACAAATCGCTACCAACGCATTCTGACATCTTGCCATTGTTAGAACATCCTACGAACGATTAAGTGTACTGGACTCCTTAGAATTCGAACAACATTCTGTAACGTATCGTCTGGCATTTACAGGCCGGAAAAACTATTTGACCAAAAGTGTAGGGCACAGAGTGTCAAACGAAGGAATCTGAGTATAGAAAATGCAGGTCGCAGTTAAATATTTAAGGCGGTACGGCAGCATGGAAACGGTGGTCAGTTAGAACATTCTCTATACATACTCCTGTTAATTAAGTGGTCGCTCATTTTTCACTCTTTTTCACTTTTTTTAAATATACTCAAACAGAAACATGGGCATGTGATTGTCCTCATTTCTGAAGAAGTACTGTCTCGTTCGTCAGCTAAATGCGATACACGTGTTTGTGACGCTTGAAATTTATGTATACATTTTCTGTAAAATACCTATCATTTTGAACAAGGGCCTCAGTATGGCAGATTTCAATTACGTTCCCGTAGCGCTGAAAATATGAATTTACGACTCTTAGTTGCCATACACGCATTTCTATGTTTCATCCTGTCCTTCCGCCCGGCATTTTTGGTCAAACTGTTTCTCCACGCCCTGTATAACGGTGCTGGATGGCAAACCTCGCTCAAACTGCACTGTTTAAATTAGTCGCTTCATACGTTCGTTACACATACGTCACTGAATGACACCCAGTCAGGTCGTCCGCCTATATTCCGCCACGTCACTGGAAAGCCAGCACGCGATCCACAAATCACGAAACCGCACCAGATTCGCACAGTGACACCGTACTGGTCGTAAGCACATTCGGACATTAATCGCAATTGCAGATCGTTGTAATGTAGAAGCCGAGTTTATCTTTCCGTGAATTCCCCGTCTCCCGCAGACCACACAGCTTTGTGGCTTCATCAGCGGTCGATTGTTGCTGCTGGCGCCACGGGATGATGGCAGTTAGATTCAGAGTTTCTCCGGAGTAACTGGGACTCTGTTAAAGGAATGAAAACAGAAAGAAGTAACGAATGAGGCAACTCGGAATCAAACAGTACGTTTCTGGTAGTTTAATGCGATGACAATTTTGAATGACAACTTTGGTGATGCGACTGCGTTACTAGCAATTACAGAAACCCAGGTTTTAAGTTGGGCCCTCCACAGACAAACTCACTATAGTTATCGTCCGTGCCAAGTTTCATTTTAAACACAACGGAATTGTACTATTTCCAATGAACTACACATAACTGAGCCTGTAATTCATGACCAAGTTGACTATTACTACTACTACTACTCTCTTTTTTTTTAGGTAAGGAATTAGCAAAATGCTCTCAATCATCCTGGAAACAATTCCTCTATCCAGAGCATTTCTTTCTCCGACAGAGGTATGATTTTACAATTACCTTTGCATGTAATTCGTACTTTACTGTATAAACTGCATATTTAGTAAAAGGGCGAACCGAGTCAAGTACTGCATAGTGTGAATGAATGCTGCGATTTTCCAACAAAGAACAACGGGCACAAAATACTGAGACTCGCCTACAGATATCTGCCATCACCGAGCTGCAGTGGCAGCTGAGTCATTCGTGAAATCTTAATGGTGGCCACGGCTGCTGAGGCTCGTCTACAGATGCAGCAGCAGCCCACAGTGTGGGGTGACGTCACAAGGCACCCCTGTCTCCAAGACAACGCGCGACGTGTGTTACTATATCTTATCACTTATTTCCCTTTATCGAGCATTTCCATATTTACTCACCTTTGAACTCCACTATATTTTCTCGGTATCAATACAATCAATTTAAACGCTCTGTATAATACTTTTTTACGAGCGGCACGATTATTAACAATTTTACATTTAATTTTGTCGGGCACTTGTTCGTTAGCTACTGTATTTCCTCAATCTAAACCCAGCGTCAAACAAGTTGCGTGCACCTCTGAAACTTGGCCCGCCTTTACAAGGTACATCTCTAGTAGTGTTAGGTGCTTAACACGTCTGTACGATTTGCGTGCAAAACTTGATCTATGAAAAAGGCAGACGTCATTTCGCGTCTGCTGCCAGTTGTAAGATGCATTCCAGTAACGTGTCCCACCCACTGACCAGTTACGCCGATTTTAATCTGTCCACCCGGTGCCATATCGCCGCCCACAGATTCCTGGATAGTCCTCCTACGTAACACAACTTTTCCGCTCTTTGCCTCCCGCTGCTGTCGATGTAGTTCAGATTTGCCGTTTCAAGATTCGCCAGACAGTCGATCGCTCGTAACACGCGGTCCGCGACCGCTTTCTCTGAAGACTGCCGCCGGTTGTTAATTTGGCTCTTTCTCCATTCAGATGATGTATCTTCCAGTGTCGCACCTAACTGCTTATGCCTCTTGTTACTCCATGCTACGAATTGTGACCTTTTACTGAAGAACTAAAGAAAAATTAATGCCACGTATTATTTTGAGTAGTTGAAAAGTACACTTCGTAGGCAATATACTTGCACCTGACATTGAAATCAATTTTTTTCCTCTCAGGAAAAAAGAAAAGATGTTCCGGGGAGTGTTGGAATGTGACGAAAAAAACAGTATTTATTTCCATTCTTTGCAAAAGAAATAGGAAATATAAACTTATTTTATGTTTTAATATGCTACTGCTTATTTGAAAGCGCTTAGCAACGCTTCGCTCGAGAACGATAACAGTCTGAAATTTATTCTACGGCTCCTGACTGCGTTATACGATATTCTCTGGTGCTGTGTGGAGGCGAATTTGGAACCGCAGCCGCCTGTTTCTCTGGTGTGGCGGTCTTGTCCGCTCGCAGTTATCTCATTTTATCTTCTATCATACATATAGGCTACAGCCCTCCCTCGTTGCCCACTACAAGAGATTTCGATGTACGGATGTTCTGTTTTTATTTCTTGGAAGTGCGTGATTCGCACCCGAATCAGCGGTACACGCTGTGATGGCGCCCCGTGTTGCAGAAGACGGTAACTGCGAAAGGAGTTACAGAGGACGCAGTGTCGTCGATGGCCGACAGATGGCAGCATGTGACTTCCCGTGTTAAGCTTTGATATAGGGAATATGCCGGTGAAACGGAATACACAGCGCGAAAAAGATGTATACGGGCTCCATTGTGTATAATATGGACACTGAAATTCTCGTACCTTTATATAGTAAATTATAAATGTAGAACGGAGGAGAAAGTTTAGCGTAAAAATAAAATTTTTGAATCTTTTGTGTTTCCGTTTCGAGAAAGTAACGGTATGTTAATAATCGCTTTCATTCTGTCAAACAAAATATAAACGTTATTTAACAGTTCTACACACGGCTAATGAATGTGCTTTCCATAAAGCGATCTGTCGCTACCGCTTCTGGTTCGTCATGTAAACGCTATCATATCGACTCCCGAAACCTCGTTACCGATGCCGGATTTCTTGCTGTATTTCGAAGGAAAAAAACACCACCACAACATTCCATCGATTTACCGTTTTAAGCACATTCATTTTATCGAAGAATTGAGACTGCGGTCAGCACCCTTGTCGTGTCATGTCTGATAATGTGTAACGGTGCAGGACGGCGAAACCCCGCCCAACTGCCACTGCTTACGTTTGCGTTTTCTCACACACGTCAGTGACTGACTACCAAAAGGGACGCCACTCGAACGCCAGCACGGGTTACACAAAATCGTAAAACCAGCGTCGCATTCGCATAATGACACGGTACTGGCGTTGGGCACTTTTAATCGCGGTTGCAGATCGTAGCAAGACAGAAGCTGAGTTTATTTTTCCGTTAATTCTGCGTCTTCTGCAGCCCACAGAGCTTTGTCGCTGCCACAGTGACCTATTGTTGGTGCTGGCGCTCCAAAATGTTGGCAGTTTATAACTTGATCGCGAACAATGGCGGTTTTAAGGAGGAAATGAAAACGGAAAAAAATGATAGTATATGCACAACCACCACTCAAACTTTACATTTTTCGGCGTTAAAAATAAACCTTTAAACGATAAACAACGTCGGTGGGGCACACATAACTGCACGTAGTCCATATAAACCCTCATTTAGAGTTAGGCCTTCCACACACAAACTCGCAAAAGTTATCGTTCTGTCCAATCGAAATTACGCATCGTATTCTTCAATGAAAAATGGTACTTGTGGCGTCATGCTTGCGTGACACTTCCACCTGCCTATAGCAAACGATTGTCTTCTATATTAAACACTGTCCGCACATAAAAGCATTTCAATATTTTCGCAATAGTAATTGACGAGCTACAAAGATTTATCGTCTTGTTACTGCTTAATTATCATGTCGTCATTCACAAACGTTATGTGAGCTTCGAGCACCGGTTTGTTAACAAGGATTGATAATGTTTTATCGCTCTGCAACAGCGGCTGAAACTCGTATGCAGACGTAGAAGCCGAATCGCAAAAGTCGTCGTTCGTTCCAACAGAAACTACCTATATGATACTGGTCGCTAGAAAATGATATTAACTTATATAAGCGAGACTAATTTCCATAGCCGTTGTCTTCGCAAAGCTGAATGTTTCGTAAACTCATCATCATAATTAGTTCAGAGGCTTTCGTTTCTTCAGCAATACGTAAATGAACAATTACAGAGACTTGGAACCGTGCCGAAACTTTCGTTACAAATGGGAACGGAGTGTACCGCAGCGACATTGCTCAGACACTCGCTTTCGGCGTTCTTCGCCGGATTAGCCGCGAATAACAAACCGAGGTTCGGGCGAATCTCTCCGTCGCCTCTTTGTGGCCCAGCCGACTACAGCCGTGCTGGCAAACAAGGTGTCGATGTCTGCGACGCTGCTTCCACCACAGGTTAAAAGTTATCAAGTCTAGGAGAGCCTCTGCAGCTTCCCAGCAGCCGCCGTGACGGTACAAGTTACTGCTGTACACTCTCGTCTCTGCAGCCTGTCTTCTCACGGAACAGATGTTCCTTGGTTTTACCTGAATATAAATAACGTAAATAATGTTGCCAAAACACTACAGCGAATATTTACATTTATTACTAACTGTTTTCTCGCATTATCGTCCAAAGCATATTCAGGTTTCCTAATACCCTCACTGTTTTCACATGTGTTTGTGGCCGCCGGCAATCAAACGCGCCATTAGCAGTGCAGGAAACTCTCCGTCGTCAAACCAGCGTCGGAGACAAATTTGCTTACCGAGAAAGCAACTTGTGAAGGTTTGCATCTATTATAGAGCCGACACAGCTTGGCCTGTTGTAGGACACACTAAGAGAAGACATGTAGCACTCGAAAAAGACCGTCGTTTTAGGAAGTTAAGGAATTTCAAGGGCTTACTTTTTGCTTGTCTCTAGCTTCAATACACTCTAAAATCATCCCAGAGGTGTTTATCTTACCGTCTGCAACTCTGTCGCTTACGTATAATTAATCTGGCCTAAACTTGTGTTTTAGGAGCTGACTGCTTGACATGTTTTGCTTAATTTGGCACCTTCCATTGCGACGTGGTGCTGTGGCCCTTTACATATTCGGCCACACACTAAAAGTGTGTTACAATTGTCGTGATGATAATGGATAGAGAATGAGTTGTTGTTATTATCCTGCGTAGCTCTGCAGTCACTATGCGACAGTACTTAATTAACTAAAGGCCACGGCAGGCGTTACTTGCTCGTACACCACAGTGACGTCATAACATCCACACTCGCGTCTCATTCATTACGGCTGCCCACTGCCACATATGCTAGCCCTGAAATCTGGCGAGCCCGGCCTTTTTGCTTCTCGCTAGAATAACACGGCAACTACTCTAAAAAGAGACATGCATTTCTGGACAGACGATTTTTCCATTTAATACAACTTTACTACACATTTGGAAAGCGTGTAATCGGCGGATATCTGTCCGATCGTGTCTAACTCACGGGCTACAAGCGCAAAACGTACTCCTCACGGCTTTGTGTTCGCCTCGACAAACGGATTACGTGACGTCTGTTGCCAACATGCTGATTTTATTCCTGCAGCGTCTTCATATCTCGAAATTCTACCGCAGTCGGTTCCACATTCTTGGTATATATTAAAACAATCCGGCGATTTATTTGAATGACCACGAATACAAATGTTGTCATTTTTATTTCCTCTTCTTAAACGTACCATTCGCCGTGGTTCAACAGTCGACATCGCAAAGCTGTACCACAGATCGGCGCGATTTGTATATCTACACACTCTCTCGAAGCGATTGCCCAATATGGGACAAACACAACTGCCACGACATTTGCGATGATACAATTGTTCTCTACTATTCGAATCTCCGATTTCTCAGTAACATACTTGCGTAGGGGAGCGTATCTGGTACTCAGTCCGTTTCTGTGATCGTCAAATAGTGGGACAGCTACTATTTATTACATAGAGCAGTCTCTGCAAACGGATCTGCCAATAGCAGTTCCGTCTTATCACGCAACCTCTGCGATATGGATCCTGGAAATGTGCTTATGACCACAGCCAGGCTCTCGCTTAGTGGCGAGGGCCACGGCAAACAGTGGCCGGAGACAAGACACCCCCTGACTCTGTGCACAGCCGTGTGGATGGGTTTGTAGTCTTTGACAAGTTTTGTCGCCGTGCCTAAACGCCTAAAGCTTTTTGGTGAAATGTGTTTGCAACAGTGTCCATCTCGGACTTCTTTCCACAACGAGCGTAATCCTGATCGCTCAAGAAACCACCTACGAATGCTTCAATGGCCGAGCACGTGACTTTTGAACGTTGCTCCACTTCCAATCTCCACCCTCCATCACATCACGACTCCACTGGCGTCTGCCAGGAAGCCGTACTCTCCACTACTTGTTAATGTCTCCACCGCGTATTACGTACCGACTGATAAGTCTTCTTCGTGAAGGACATCTGCATTGCAGAGACCACGCGTGTTATCATTATGCAGCCCGGGACATCGTCGTTTGCTCACTCTAGCAAAGTCGATTACTGTTTAACGTGTAACCACATGATTAAAACTGTTTCCGAAATTTTCCTCCCCTGAATGTTGTTTTCCGTGTAGTCGTCGTCTCTGTCGTACCGTTCATCCTGACTGCTCAGTACAAACATGGAAACTTGCTGCAGGTGTCAGATACCTACATGGAGGACATGAGGCAAATTTCACGACATTTCAGTACAGTGAAAACCGTAAATAGAATATAGTTCGCCTCTGCCAGGGGAACAAATCAGGGCAACTCGGTCTCGTGGGTTACTGTGTCGCAGGTATATATCGAGATACGGAGAGCAGCTGATATCACGCTATTCATCGGTCTCTGAGTCATCACTTCCACATCACAGAAACTATAAAATTAATTCGTCTCTATGATAGGAGCAATGCTACCAACGCCATTAAAAGTTGCGTATCATTTTCAGTCCATAGGGAACTGACCAATGGTGCATTGTCTCTCTCGTTCCATTAATACCGACGTTGTAGGGGCTCATAATATGTTGCCCCATAATAATGTGCCAGACGCTTTTCTCACCACATTTATACATTTATTACTTGCTTAAACGTTTCGCATCTTCTTTCACGTACTTTCCGTCTACTAAATTTTATAGTTGTATATCGCTAACAACGCATTCCGTCATTTTGTCGTTTCCAGCACTTTCTATGGAGGCGTGGAGTTCGACTATCATTATGTCACTTGCTACGACACGCTTACTTAATTAAGTGGTGAGTCATTTTTCATTTACTTTGACCTTTTTAAGACATCTTCAAGTATTAAACATGGACATGCGATTGTCTTCATTTCTAAGGAAATATTGTGTGGTACGTCTCCTAAGTATGATGAACGTGTATGTGATGTTTTAAAGTTTTCTTGTTCTCATCCTGAAGACTGGTTAGTCCAAAGACTGTGTTCACCCGTACATTTTCTATAAATTACCTTTCATTTTGGGTAAATAAGTCTCCATGTCAGATTTTAATTACACTCCTGTAGCGCCGAAATTTCGCATTTGCGGCTCTTACTTGCGGCACCCAAATTCCTACGATTCGTACTGTCTTTCCGCCCTGCACTTTTGGTCAAATTGTTTTTCCGTACGCTGTATAACATTCCTGGATGGCAAACGTCGCTCAGCCAGCACCGTTTAAATTATTCACTTTTTACAGACGCTACACGTATCTCACTGAATGACACCCAGCCAGGTTGACCGCCCACATTCCGCCACGTCACTGGAAAGCCAGCACGCGATCCACAAAATCACGAAACCACCATCAGATTTGCATGGTGACACCGTACTGATTGTAAGCACACTCAGACATTAATCGCAAACGCAGATCGTAGTATGCAGAAGCCGTGTTTATCTTTCCGTTAATTCTGCGTCTGCTGCAGACCACAGAGCTCTGTCGGTTCATCAGCGGTCGATTGTTGGTGTTGGCGCCACGGAATGATGGCAGTTAGATTCAGGCTTTCTCCGCAGTAACTGGGATTCTATTAAAGAAATCAAAACAGGAAGGAGTAACGAAAGCGGCAACTGGCAGTCAAACAGTACGTTTCTGTTAATTTAACGCGTTGACAATTTTGAACGATAACGTTCGTGATGCGATTGAGTTACCAGCAATCACAGAAACCCAGGTTTTATGTTGCGTCCACCACAGACAAACTCACTAAAGATATCGTCCCTGCCACGTTCCTACGAACTACGCACAACTGAGCCTGTAATTCATGACGAAGTTGACTATTAATTTTACTAGTCTCGTATTTTTCTTAGGTAAAGAATGAGGAAAATGCTCACACGTGATAGAAGTGTTACGTCTATCATGCAATCGTGGAGGAGACAGTTGCTCCAGCCAGAGCAGAAACGCCCTTCATGTAATTTATATTTTTCTTTATAAACTGAACATTTAGTAACAGGGTGAGCCGAATTATATACTGCATAGTGTGAATAAATGTTTCAATTTTTTGAGCAACCGTGATAAACAAGAACAAAATACTAAGACTTGGCTACAGATGTCCGCCATCATAGGGCTGCAGTGTCAGCTGAGTCGTTCTGAAGTCTTAATGGCGGCCACAGCGGCTGAGGCGCCACATCGCACCGCTGTCTCCGTAGAGCACGCGCCACGTGTCTCGCTGCATCCAATCATTTATTTATCTTTACCGAGCATTTCGATAGTTTCTCACCCTTGAACACCAGTGTATTTTCTCGGTATCACTATAGTCAATTTAAACGCTCTGTATAATACTTTTTTACGAGCGGCATGATTATTAACAATTTTACATTCAATTTTTGTCTGGTTATTCGTTTGTTTCCGACTTTCCTCATTCTACACTCAGTAAACGTCAAGCATATTTGCTTGTACATTTCAAAGTTGCTCCACTATTACCGGGTATATCTTTAGTAGTATTAGGCGCATAACATATCTTTATAATTCATATGCAAATTCCGATCTTCCACAAAAAAGACACATGTCAATCCGTGTAGCTGGTTAAGAGAAACATTGGAGTCTCTCCCTACTCAAGCCAGCGAACTAATTTCCAAAACTGTGAGCACAGCATAATGCTGCGTCTGCTGCCGGTATCCTGTCCCACTCACTGATCAGTTACGCAATTTTAATCTGTCCACACAGTGGTATATCGCCGCCCACAGATTGCTGGATACTCTTCCTGCCTAACAGAACTTGCCCGGCCTTTGCCTCCCGCTACTGTTGATGTTCAGATTTTCCGTTTCAAGATCCGCCAGGTAGTCCGTCGCACTCGACACCTGATTCGCGACCGCTTTCTCTGAAGACTGCCGCCGGTTGTTACTTTAGCTCTTTCTCCATTCAGATGATGTATCTCCCAGCGCCGCACCTAACTGCTTATGTCTCTTGTTCTCCATGCCAGGAATTGTGCCCTGTCACTGAAGAACTAAAGAGAAATTAAGGCCACGTATTATATTAAGTAGTTGAAAAGTACGCTTCGCAGGGAATATACTTGCACCTGACTTTGAAATCAATTTTTTTCCTCTCACGAAAAAAGAAAAGATGTTCCTGTTAGTGTTGGAACGTGACGAAAAAAAAAACCTTATTTATTTCCATTTTTTTCATAGGACATAGAAAATATAAACTTATTTCATGTTTTAATATGCTACCACTTATTTGAAAGCGCTGACCAACGCCTCGCTCGAGAACGAAAACCATCTAGAATTTATTCTACACCGCCTGACTGCGTTATACGATATTCTCTGGGGCTGTGTGGAGGCGGATTTGGAATCGCTGCCGCCTGTTTTTCTGATGTGGCAGTCTCGTCCGCTCACAGTCATCACATTTTACTTTCTGTCATACAAACACGCTACAGCCTTCCCTCGTTGCCCAGAAGAGATTTCGATGTACAGATGTTCTGTTTTTATTTCTTGAAAGTGCGTGAATCGCACCCCAACCAGCGTTATCGAAAGACACGTTCTGATGGCGACCCGTGTTGCAGAATAAGTCAACTGCGAAAGGAGTTACAGAGGACGCAGAGTAGTCGATGGCCGACAGATGGCAGCATGCGACTTGCCGTGTTTAGCTTTGATATACCGAATAAGAAGTTGGAAAGGAATAAACAGCGTGGAAAAGAGTATGTTTACGGGCGGCATTGTGTCACTCAACGATCAAGGACCTTGCATATAATAATGGACACGGAAATTCTGATATCTTGTTGCAGAAAATTATAAATGTCGAACGAAGGAGAAATGTTAGGCGTAAAAATAAAATCTTTGTTTCTCTGTGTTTCCGCTTCGAAAAAGAAACTGTATGTTAATGATCGCTTTCATTGTGTCAAACAAAATATAAAACGTTATTTAACAGTGCTAGAGACGGCTACCGAATGTGCTTTTCATAAACCGAATCTGCCACTACCGCTGCTGGTCCGACATGTAAACGCTATCACATCGACTCCCGAAACATGGTCACGGATGCCGGATTTCGTACTGTATTTTGAAGCGAGAAAAAATACCGCAGCATTCCATCATTTTACGGTTTTAAGCACTTTAATTTTATCGAAAATTGAGACTGTGGTCAGTACCCTTGTCATGTCATGTCTGATAATGTGTAACGGTGCAGGATGTCAAAACCCCGCCCAACCGCCACTGCTTACGTTTGCATTTTTTCACACACGTCAGTGACTGACTACCAAAAGGGACGCAACCCGATCGCCAGCACGGGTTACACAAAATCGTAAAACCAGCGTCGCATTCGCATAATGACACGGTAATGACGTTGGGCATTTTTAATCGCGCGTGCAGATCGTAGAAAGACAGAGGCTGAGTTTATTTTTCCGTTAATTCTGCGTCTCCCGCGGCCCACACAGCATTGTCGCTGTCTCTGCGACTGATTGTTGCTGCTGGCGCTCCACAATGTCGGCAGTTTTAACTTTCGCGCGCATAATGGCGGTTTTATGGAGAAAATGAAAACGGAAAAGGGATAGTAAGTGCACAAGCGTCAGTCAAACTTTTCATTTATCGAAGTTGTAAGCGAGTAAACCTTTAAGCGATGAATAACGTCAATGGAACCCACATGACTGTATTTAATCTATATAAACCCACATTTATAGAGTTAGGCCCTTCAGACATAAACTCGCAAAAGTTATCGTTGTGTCCAATCGAAATTACGCATCGTATTCTTCAATGAAAAATACCACTGACTTCCAGTAATCACTTGTGGCGTCATGCTTGCATTACACTTCCACCTCCCTACAGCAAACTATTGTGTGCTATATTACACACTCTGTTCGCATTTGAAAGCATTTCAATTTTTCGCAATAGTAATGGACGAGCTATAAAGATTCAACGTCTTCTTCCTTCTTACTTATCTTGTTGGCATTCACATACATAATGTGAGTGCCGAGCACCGATTTGTTCACATGGAGAGCCAATGATTTATTGCTCTGAAATAGCGGCTAAAACTCGTATGCAGACGTGGACAGTAACAATCTATCGTAATCGTCACCAGGAAATGATACGAACTGATGTAATCGACAATAATTTCCGTAATCGTTCTCTTTCCAAAGCTAAATGTTTCGTACACTCATCATCGTAATTAGTTCAGAGGTTTTCGTTTCTTCAGCAGTACATAAACGAACAATTACAAAGAGGTGAATTTTTGAAATGTCGCGAAAGCAGTACTGCGCCGAAAATTTCGTTACAACTGCGAACGGAGTGGGTCGCAGCGGCATTCTGGATACAAATGCGTTCGGCGTGTTAGATTTGAATAAGAAATCAAGATTCGGACGAATCTCTCCATTGCCTCTCTCTGCACCAGCCGGCTGCAGCCGTGCTGTCAAAGAAGGCGTCGATGTCTGCGACGCTGCTTCCCCCCCCCCCCCCCCCCCCATGCTCGAATCGCAACCAAGTCGGGGAAATCCTCTGCAGCCCCTCAAGGAAAGGCTGTAGCCGCGGTGCCGGTACAAGTATCTGCTCTACGTTCCCGTCTCTTGCGGCCTGCCTTTCCACGGAACTGATATCCCTTGGTTTTACCTCAGTATAAATAACGCAACTAATTTTACCTAAAATACTACAGCGAATATTTACATTTATTGCTAACTGTTTTATCGCATTATCGCCCAAAGCATATTCAGGTTTCGTAATACCCTCTCTGTTTTCACACGTGTTTTTGGCCGTGGGCAAGCAAATTGCACAATTAGCAGAGCAGGAAACTCACCACCGTAAAACCAGAGACGAATTTGCTTACCTGGAAAGCTGCCTATGACATTATGTATTCTGGAACCGACACAGCTTGGTCTGTTATTGGCCACGCAAAGAAAATACATTTAGCACTCGAAAAGTTCCGTCGTTTTAGGAAGTTAAGGAATTTCAAGAGCATACTTTTTGTTTGTCTCTAGCTTTAGTTCACTCTAGAAACATCTGAGTGGTGTGTACGTAACCGTTTGCAACTCTGTCGCTTACATGTATTTATTCAGGCCTTACTTGTGTTGTAAGGGCTGGCTGCTTGACATGTTTTCCCTGATGCATGATTTTCTGAAGAGGTTGAGTACGACACTTTTTTTTCTAGTGTATGTGTTAACCCTCTTTGAAAGCGTGCAAATGGCGGATGTGTGGCCGATCGTTTTTAAGTCACCGGGCTACAAGCGCAAACCTTATACTCCTTATGGTTTCAAAATTCTAACGTAGTCTGTTTCACATTCTTGGTATATATTAAAACAATTCCGCAATGTTTTTTTGAAAAACCACGAAAATAAAAGTTGTCATTATTTACACCCTCTTGTTAAACGTGCCATTCGTCGTGTTTCAACAGACGGCGTCGCAGAGCTGTACCACACATCGGTGCGATTTGTATTCCTAGATACTCTCTCGAAGTCATTCATTGCCCAATATGGGACAAACACGTCTGCGGGACATTTGCGATGATAGAATCGTTCTCTAGTATTCGAATCTTCGATTTCTCCGTAATATACTTACATTAGGAAGCGTATCTGGTACCCAGTCCGTTTCTGTGAACGTCAAATAGTAGACATCTTCAACTTTTGTAGTCCTGTCTTCCTCAGTTGCGTGTAATATTACGGTATATTGATAATTTTTACTTATGGACCGTCTGACAGTCGGCAACAGAAACCAAAACATTGCATTGAAACAAGCGTTCAGTTCATAGTGCTGCGGAATGTGGGAAAAAAAACAGCAAATTCGCATTCGTAAGAAGAAGAACACCGAAAATGCAACAGGGGCGTAATATGTAAGAAATTGTCCACGCAACCTGCCACTGATGATGTCTTGCAGAAAATAAAGGCGAAACGCGTATGGCACTAAAATTGTGTTTTATTCAGTTGCTGTCAGACGGTCGATAAGTAAAAATTATCAATATACCGTCAAATAGTAGGACTGCTACTACATAGTACGTAGGGCAGTATTTGCAAACCGATCTGCCAATAGCAGTTCTGTCTTATCACGCAAACACTGCGATATGGATCCTGGAAATGTGCTAATAGCCACAGCCAGCCTCTCGCTTAGTGGCGAGGGCCACGGCAAACAGTGGCCGGAGACAAGACACCCCCTGACTCTGTGCACAGCCGTGTGGATGGGTCTCCACTCTTTGAGTAGTTTTGCCGCCGTGCGTAAACGCCAAACGCTTTTTGGTGAAATGTGTTTGCAGCAGTGCCCATCTCGCGCTTCTTTCCGCAACGAGCGTAATGCTGTTTGTTTAATAAATCAGCTACGTACGCTTCTGTGGCCGTGCACGAGGCTTTTGGACATCCCTTTACGTGCAGTCTGCTCCTCATCTTCCCCCATATCACGACTCCACTGGCGTCTTCCAGGATTCCGTACTCTCCACTACTTGTTAATGTTTCCTCTTCATATTACACAAAATGACAAGTTCGCTTCGTCAAGGGCAGCTCCATTGCAGAGAGATGCGTGTAAAAATTATGAAGCTCTGGACATCGACGTTTGTTCATCCTATCAAAGCCGATTAATGTTTAACATGCAACCTCATCATTAGAGAAAAATGGTTTCCGAAATTTTCCTCACCTGACTGCTGTTTCCCGTGTAGTCGTCGTCTCTGTCGTACCGTTTATCTTGACTGCCGAATACAAACATGGAAAATCGCAGCAGGTGTCAGATACCTTGACGGAGGACTAGAGGCAAAATTCACCACGTTTGAGTACAGTCAAAAACGTAAATAAATTCAATGTGGTTTGCCTCTGATCAGAAGAAGAAATGAGGGCTACTTGGTTCCATAGGTTAACGTGTGGGGGGAGTTGATATGACGGTATTCATCGGTCTCTGTCATCACTTCCACGTCACAGAAGCTGTAAAAATACTTTACTTACGACGATAGGAGCAATGGGACCAACACAGTTAAAACTCGTGTTTTATTTTCAGTGCTTTGGGAACTGACCACCGGTGCACTGTCTCTCGTTTCGTGAATGCCGATGCTGTAGCGGCTCATATGTTGCTCCACAGTAACGTGACGGAGGCTATTGTGATGACATTTGTAGATTCACTACTTCAGTCGAGGACTTTTTGCGACCAAGAAACGTATCTTACAGTCTAGCGCCTTGGTTAAACGTATCGCACTTTTTCTAATAAATTTTAAAGTTATCTACCAGTACCAACGCATTCCGTCATTTTGCCGTTTCCAGCACTTTCTATGGACTCCTGAGAAGTTGACCATCATTCTGCCTCGTCTTGTCTCACATGTACAGTGTGTGAAAAAAAAAAAAAAAGAAAAAAAAAGACAGTCTGGCCCAAAGTGTAGGGCAGAAAGACAGCATTGAAAAAAGCAATCCGAGTATAGGAACTAGAGATCGCTGTTGAATATTTATAGCTCTATGCCAGCATAAAAACGGTGGGCAGTCCGAACATTTGCTGCGACATACTTAACGCTAAGTAAGTGGTGGATCACGTTTCCTTTACTTTGCCCTTTTGAAGACATCTTGAAATATAAAACATGCACATGTGATTGTCTAAAGAAGTGTTGTGTGGAACGTCGGCTAAGTATTATACACGTGTATGTGATGCTTTGAGTTTTCCTTGTTACCTTCCTGAGACTGGTTCGTCCATAGATTGTGGTTACACTTACAGTTTCTGTGAATTGTCTTTCATTCTGAGTAAAGACGTCCACATGTCAGATTTCAATTACGTTCCTGTAGCGCCGAAAATACAAATTTGCGACCCCGAGTTGTACTCACTATGTTTCACACTGTCTTTGCGCGCTACACTTTTGGTCAAATCGTTTCTCCGGTCCCTGTATAACGATGCAGGATGGCGAAACCAGCACTGCTTAATTTGTTCACTTTTAACGTACGCTACACATACTTCACTGAATGACTCCCACCCCGGTCTTCCGCCCACATTGCGTCACGTCAGTGGAAAGCCAGCACGCGACACACAAAATCACGAAACCAGCATCAGATCTGCATAATTACTCCGTACTGATTGTCAGCACATTTAGACGTTAGTCACAAATACATATAGTAGTAATGTAGAAGCTGGATTTATTTTTCTGTTAATTTTCCGTCTCCTGCAACCGACAGAGCTTTGTCGCTGCGTCAGAGACCGATTGTTGCTGCCAGCACCGCGGAATGTTGGCGGTTTTAACTCTCCCGCGAGTAATGGCGGTTTTGTGAAATAGGCGAAAACGGGAGAAAAATTCAGATGCAAGTGTTCATCGTCGAAATGAGAGTGAATCCCTACACGACGCATGTCTACCCACAGCAAGAACTCGCGTAGGTGTGTGTCCTTCCCCACATGTGAATCACAGCCGTAGTCGCTGGCCAGTTGTACCACTGTAACGCATCTGGACTGTGCTGTTTCGCATTCCGCACATTCGTGGATGGCCTCCTGTCACAGCTGCCTCCAGCTGATTTTACCCTACACTCCCGAGAAGGAGGCGATTGAGTGAAAAAATCTCCCGGTAAACATGTAAAGAAAACCGTAAAAAAAGCACTGTCAAAACGTTTCTATCCAAGCCAAATAACTCAATGATGCTGTTTTATTATGCTGACGTGGATGACACGCGTTGTGCGGAATATGCGAAGCGGTAAGAGCTGGAACGAATTTACACTCCACGGTTTTGATGACGTATAATGGATAGAAAAATTGCTCTAGAGTCAAGGCCAAGTCTTAGCCGGGTACGTAGAATTAGCGAATATGTTCTCGCCAGACATCGTTTATGATGACGTAATTAAAAAGTGGACAGCATCGTCGGCTTTGTATCGATGTGAAATTAAAACTCAGTGTGAGAGCCTGTATTACTTCCTGCGTACGTGCCTAGCCGTTCGCCTTCTGTTTCTACAAATTGCATTCGTTAAATGGTAACAGATGAAAAAGGATTCTTCGAGGGCCTTTACACACTGCACACGAGAGGACGACGACCACATTCAAATCAACAAGTAATTCACTGAAAAGGCAAAGAAAAGGAAAAATCTTGCGTCAGCGGTGTTATTTTGTCGTGTAGCTGGGTAGCGCCCATCGCGAGAACGAAGGCCACCACAACTTTGGTTTACGGTGCCTGACTGCGTTATATGCTCGCCGTTGGCGTATGTGAAACTGTGCACACACACCACGGTTTCATGTGTTCGGCCGAAGAGATACACATACACACGGCGCCTGCATCTATCCTTGCCGTGTTGAGGTTCGAAACCAAATACATTAGACGGTTACATTACCTGCAACTGGAATCAAGTACTGACTTCAACAACTGATCTTTTTGTATTAGTGTGACACATCTACTAATTCAGTTAACCTACTTCTGCAAACATTCGCGACGTTAATGCGGTAACTATCCTCGTTACGTTTGGCCACGTGGAACGACACCAAACGTTTCAAACAATGTCCTGCCACCTCCTTATTTTCACAAATGGCAGGCTTACAGTAATGCGACGAATTCCTGTTCTTGTTGGACTGTGGCTCATTTAGCTGGCCGCTTCCACAGAATCGGTTGGCGGGACGCATATAGTTTTGTGGCCATTCCTGACGACTAGGTCTCATGTGTGGCATTATGCTTTAAGAAGTGACATCCGTAACGCCCTATTTTTAGACGGAATTAAAAGCTACGACTTCTGCTTGATCTAGTACAGATGCAGACACAATATCGAGATAAGAAGAGTGATGTACCAGGAAACGTTGCTTGCAGAGCAAATTCATAACACTCGGTTAGAGATTAACGTTCTGTCGTGTCAAAAATTCTGGCCATTCGTAGAGTTTCAGAAATGACGACCGACACAGCCAACATCCCTGCTTTCATCCAACGCAAGGATTTTGGGAAATGTTTGCCGCGTAGCGTGTGCTGTTGTCATGTGGGTTGAAATTCTCCCTTTTGAAAGAGTGTCCAAACATTCCTGAGTGATCCGTCAGTGGGCAAACTGTAACATCTTTTGTTTCACGTGTCTTTGTGATGGTCGGCAAGCGCGGGAGCTCACCGCTGTCAGCCCAGCCCTAGAAACGCATATGCAGATGTGTAGTCATACTGTGGAAAATTTACATATGTTCCATACACATGGCGTTCCATGATACACAACCGTGACGTTATAACATCTACACTCCCGTCCTGTTTATTACGAGAGATTGTCACAACCCACGTATGCAGCCCCTACATTATCCTCTGTTCACCAAGATGATACGTTCAGTGTTCCAAAAGATTCCTCCGTGTTATCGTTGTAGTTGCATCTTCCTCCGCAAAGTAGTTGTGCGACATCTCACACATTCCGGCCACGTATCAAACCAATATCAGAGTTGCCTTGATGACGACAAAGAATAAATTACTCATTAATATCTGCTTCTACAAAATGCGTTGTGCACTCTCCGTCGTGTTTAAATGGTCCTTACTAGAAGACTGTAGTAGAAAGTGGCGCCAGTCATACATGTACGTAATCTTTGAAAACTGTGACCCAATTATGGGAAACACAGTTGCTGCACTAGAACCACTGTGTACTACTAGAAGTTTTAATTTGTCATTGACACACTGACTTTGGCGTAACAAAGCGTCTGTTGTACTCAGGAGATTTGCATGAACAATGCATGCTACGGCACTTCTGTTTCTTTCAGACCGATGCCTCGAGGTAAACATCGAAACTTCCAGTTGCTATTAAAGTTTTGGAGCCAGTGAAGATGTGGTTTCGGAGGAAGTATTTTGCTGCTTTCAGTTTAGTCAGTATTGGTAACATTTGAAGCTACTTTGTCTTCTGGTCAGAAGAAACTGATAGCACCTCTTGGTTCCGGCAGATTATACTTTACCGTTCCTGCACGTACAACCACCACGTCACACAGTGTGTGTTATTCTTGTGCCGTAGCTTTATAGTGAGAGCAGAAAGGAAAAAAAAAGACGGCTGATATCAGTATATTTAACGAAGTCATTCATTTCTGTGTACGTTATTCACCTCTCGCAGTGTGCCCTGCTCTGTTTGGGAAAGGAGGAAGCGTCGGTAGCAAACTTTTGTCAACGGCTGAATCTGGAGGTCGTCCGTACTAGCGAGGCGATGAAGGTATTTGCGAACTAGGGGTAAATCTGTTTAATTTTTTTTTCATCTCATAGGTGAATAGACTGAAACAGCATAGTGTGGTCTCCCCTAATCCACAGAAGATACGATAAGAAATGTTACGTTCTTCCGATTAATCTACAGCTAAGAATAACCTTCAACTTCTCATCGTAATTGCAGTTCCTTCCAGTTCACCGCCCTGTAATTCGTCAGAATCAGATAAACTGACAATTCAAATGACGCAGTGTTTACAATAAACTGTTGCGAAAACAGCTGTGCGCCTAAAATTCCGTTACAACGGGGAACGGAGTCGCTCGCGACGGCATTCTTGCGTCAGACGCTGTCCGTGCTCTTGTCGAGCTAAACTTTTGTATCTGCTCAGGATTACTTTAGAAAGATTCATCTCCTGTCGTCGTGCTGCGACGCTGCTCCCCCACGTCCGGACGCAAATGATTCGACCAACTGCCCCGTAGAATAGCCGCTGCACAAATTGAATTTGTTTTTTGGGAAACCTGATTTTTGCGGCATCTCTGACGACAGAAAAATGTAAAGCCCTTTTCTTATACAAAAGTCTGTATTCCTATATTTTTTGTTGGTAACAGTACTATAAATATTTTTACGTAAAACGCTAGCCAAAGTATTACACTTAGATGAGGCAAGTGGCAAACGAGGGAAAATGTTAGAAATATGGCGCGCTTCCCAGAATTGACTGTTCCCTTCGCTTCAGTTGTGTTACACATATTCAGGTCTGGGGAGGGCGTCTCTTGCTGATACACTATGGAGACGTCGCAACATCGACACTCGCGAGTCATTCATTACGGACGATCCTGCACTGGCAAACACGCCACGCCTGTAGTGACCCTGGCCTCACATTCTTATTACTAAAGTACTGAAGAAACAATTTTTTTCCATTTCAATGTGTCTCATTTTTGCTCTACTATACGCTTAATACACCTTGAAAACGTAAACGGCGGACATCTTTCCAACTGGTTTCAACTCTGCTAGCTACAGCTGCCAACTAATATAATTATTAATCGCTCTGTCTGGTGATTGTGCAAAAGGATCGCGCGAGCCGAGTAGACGACATGTTTACATCGCTGTGACGTCTTCTTTCCGGAAGTGGTGCTGTGGTCTCCTGTACATTCCGGCCGTGTATAAAAACAGTCCAGTACTCGTCTTCTTGACAATGTGGAAACACGTAAAGTTATTCTTTTTGTAACCTGTTGTCAAGTATGCTGTCCAGTCTCTATCGTGTTTGAATAGTGGGTACCACAAAGCCGCAAAAGAAATAAGTGCGCAACCTGTATCTACACTTAGTTCAGAACCGTGCACCAGTAAACGTAACTTTTGTCGCTCAATACAGCACCTTCCAACGCTTTAACGGACGTGGATACTTTTGAACATCCGTTTATGTGCAACCTCCTCCTGCTCCCCATGTTTTCACTGGCGTCCGTAACAAGTCCGTACCCTCCACCGTTTGTTAATGTCTCCTCCCGATATTAGGGAAACACCGAAAAGTTCGCTGTACCGAGGATAGTTGCATTGCAGAGGCTATGAGCGTAAATGTTATGAAGCTCGCAAAATAGAGGCTTCTTCGGACTAACGTTTCATATGCAAACATGACTAGAGAAAAGCTGTTGCCCACAGTTTCGTCTTGTGAATGTTGTGTCCCGTGTAAACGTCATATCTGTCGTACCGTCCGCCTTACCTGCTCAGTAACCAGGCTAGGTGTTAAATCACAGAAAATATTAAATTCTGGTCGAGGTCTACGTGGTTTCATAGATTGTTGTCCACATGTTTCAGATGTTTATTGAAATACAAACAGAAGTTAATATCGCCGTATTCGACAGCCTCTGAGTCATCAATACCGAATCACAGACGATAAAAAAGAGTACCGCCGTTTCTCACGTTGATGGTAACAATGTGACCAACGCAGTTAAAAATTTTGCTTCGTTTTCAATGCTTTGGCAATTGACCGACGGTGCATAGTCTTTACTTTCATTAATATTGACTCTGTGCGGTGTCACGTGTTGCCCCATAATAGCGCGACTGATACGCTTGTCACGACACTTGTACATTTACTACTTTACCTGAGGACATTTTGTAATCAAGAAACGTATTTCACATCTATTTCCTTAGCGCCTTTGTTAAACGTATCATACTTATCATCCACTGAATTTTAAAGTTACAAATTGCTTCCAACGCATTCCGTCATTTTGCCGTTTTTCACACTTTCCATCAAAGATTAGGTGTACTGGACTCTAGAGAATTCGACCAACCGTCTGTCACGCCTCGACTGGCATATGCAGGGTGCGGAAACACAATTTGACCAAAAGTGTAGGGCACAAGGACGGCATCAAATGAAAGAATCTCAATATAGAGGCCATAGGTCGCACGTGAATATTTAAGGCGCTATGTCAGCATGACAACGGTGGTCGGTTTGAACATTCGCTACAGATAATTATGTTAATTAAGTGGCTGCTTATCCGTCATTCATTTTGGCTCTTTTATGAGATACTTAAAAATAAAACATGGTGCGTCAGCCAAGTCCGATACACGTGTGATACTTTAAATTTATCCTGTTCTTCAAATATTCTGTTTACGTATACACGTTCTGCAAATGCAGATCGTAGTAATATAGAAGCCGAGTTTATCTCTCCGTTAATTCTCCATATCTCGCAGACCACAGAGCTCTGTCGGTGCATCAGCGGTCGATTGTTGCTGTAGGCGCCACGGACTGATGGCAGTTAGATTCTGACTTTCTCTAGAGCAACTCCGATTCTATTAAAGAAATGAAAACAGAAAGAAGTACCGAACGCGGCAGCTAGCACTCAGACAGCACTTTTCTTTTAGTTTAATGCGACGAGAATTTTAAAAGATAAACAGTTTTATCTATTAAAAAAATCAAAGTTTAAAGTTACGCTCGCAACGGACAAACTCACTAAAAGTTATCGTCCTTGCCACATTTCATTTTACACACAACTGAATCAGACTATTTCTTATGAGCTACACATAATTAAGCCAGTAATTCATAACGAAGTTGACTGTTACTATTCCTACTGTTGTATCTTCCTTACGTAACGCTCACATGAGATAGTAGTCTTGTGTCTAGCACGCTATCACCCAGGAAACAATACCTCCAGCCAGAGCATTTCCTGTTGCCACACACGAATGATTTTGTCATTACCTCTACATGTAATTCATGTGACCTTCCAAACTGAATTACGTGAATGAATGTGGCAGTTTTCTCGGCAACAACGATAAACAAGCAAAAAAATAGAAAGACTTGGCTATAGATGTCTGCCATCACAGGGCTGTCGTGACAGCTGAGTCTTCCGTGACGTCATAATGGTGACGACACCGGCTGAGGGGCGTTTAGAGACGGCAGCAGACCACACTGACGTGTGACGTCACTTGGCAACCAAGTCTTCTTGTATCCGCTGCAATTAATCATTTATTTTTATCGATCATTTCATAGGTATACATTTTCGGTAAATTAACCATCATTTGGTGCCAAGATGCCCGTGTGGGAGATTTTAATTACGTTCCGGTACTGCCGAAAATGTGCAATTGCGGCGCCTAAATGCTATTCTCAAATTTCTGTGTTTATGCAGCCTTTCCAGGCTACACTTTTCATCATATATTTTCTATGTACCCTGTAAAACGATGCGGGATGGCAAACTTCGCTGAATCAGCACTACTTAAATTTTTAATTTTTTACGTACACTGCACATATGTCATTCAATGACTCCCACGCCGATCGTCCACCTATATTTTGCTACGTCACTGGAACGCTGGCACGCGACACACAAACCGTGAAACCAGCATCAGATACTCATAATTACACTGTACAGAGTGTGAGCGAATTTAAAAGTTAATCACAAATGTAAACAGTGGTAATGTAGAAGCTGAATTTCTTTCTCTGCTAGTCTTCCTTTCTCCTGCAGCCGACAGAGCTTTGTCGCTGCCTCAGTAACTGATTGTTGCTGCTACCACGAGGATCGGTGTAAATTTTAGCTCTCCCGCGAGTAGTGGCGGTTTTCTGAGATAAACGAAAGCGGGAGGAAAATATATATGCAAGTGTTCGTCATCGAAACGATAGTGAATCCGTAATTGGCACAGCGACTTAATTTTTAATATTAATGAACAGCAGAATCTTGCGTTGCCCGCCAATTGCGAGATGCGTGTCCATTCCCACACGTTATTCACACTCCTAGTCGCTGGTAGTTGTACCATTGTAGTGCATTCGAAGTGTGCTGTTTCGCACTCCGCACCTACATGGATAACCTTCTGTCTCAGCTGATCTTACCCTACACCCCTGAGAAGGAGGAGATTCTGTGAGTAAATCTTCCGGAAAACACGTATACTAATCGTAAAAAAGTACCGTCGAAACGTTTTTATCCAAGCCAATTACCGCATGTGATACTTTTATTATGCTCACTTGCATGACATGCGTTGTGTGGAGTATGCGTAGCGGTAAGGGACGGATCTCCACGGTTTTCTAGACGTACGATGGCTAGAAAAATTCCTCTCGAGTCAAGGCGAAACCTTTAACACGTACATAGGATTAGCAGATATGTAGTCACCACCCATCGATTGTCAAGACATAATAAAGAAGTTGACAGCGACGTGTGTTTCGTATCGACGCGGATTATAATCGCAGTGTCAGAACGTGTTTTACTTCGTACAATGTGTCCAGCTGTTGTCCTTCCGTTTCTACAGATTGCGTTCGTAACTAGTAACGGATAAGAAAAAAGATCTATCGTCGGCTTTTACACACTGCATATGTGAAGACGAGAACCGCAGTGAAGGTCACAACTAATTTACTGGAAAGGCGATAAAAACAAAAAACAAAAAATCTTCTGTCCGCGATATTACTCTGTCATGTCGCCGGTGAGCAATGATCGCGAGAACAAAAGTCACCAAGGCTTTATTTTACGGTGCCTGACTGCGTTATACGCTGCTCTTTGGCGCATGCGGACACACACCACGTTTCAAAATGGTTCAAGTGGCTCTGAGCACTATGGGACTCAACTGTTGAGGTCATAAGTCCCCTAGAACTTGAGAACTACTTAAACCTAAGTAACCTAAGGACATTACACACATCCATGCCCGCGGCAGGATTCGAACCTGCGACCGTAGCGGTCGCGCGGTTCCAGTCTGTAGCGCCTAGAACCGCTCGGCCACTCCGGCCGGCACACCACGTTTCATACCTTAGGCCATAGAGATACACATATTAAGGCACGTGCATCTATCCTTACTGTGTTGAGGTTCGAAACCAAGGCAGTTGCAGTATTTATAAAAACTTCATTGTGCAGTATTTATAGGTAGAATCAAGGACTGATTTCAACAACTGATCTCCTTGTTGTATTAGTATCACACACGTAGTAATGAAGTTGAGCTAATTTCCCCAAGATTCGCAGTGTTAATCCGATAACTGTCCTTATTGCAGTTGGCCACGTGAAACGACATCAAACGTTCCAAACACTGCCCTGACAATTCTTTGTTTTCACAAACGACAGAATACAGTAATACGACGAATTCCTGTTCTTGTTGGAATGTGGCTCATTTAGCTGGCCGCTTCCACAGAATCGGTTTGGCGGGGAGCATATAGTTTTCTGGCCGTTTCATCGGGAGTACGTGTGAGGTGTGTT
>NW_026045576.1:0-33076 GCF_023898315.1 Schistocerca nitens | reverse complement strand
CGAGACAAGTCGAGACACACTATAGGCTGGTCTGCAGCGAGTAAGAAGGGGGAAAAAAACATTAATTTAAGGGCGCGTGGCGAAAGTACTCATACGCGAAATTAAAAAGCCTGTTGCGGTGGCCGGGAATCGAACCCGGATCAACTGCTTGGAAGGCAACTATGCTGACCATTACACCACCACCGCACAAGGAAGCGCCCCGACGCCGCGCTGTGTCGGCTTCCCGCCTGTCGGCAGCGGCCGAAGGTGATCGTACCTGGCAGGCGCATTTCGAGGTAGGCTAGGGGAGAACATCCAGCCGCATTCGGACGGCGTATCCGCGCACATTTCGCATCCTTTGGCAAGAGTCGGTGCCGGCGCCGGCGATGCAAGAGTACGCAGAGGACCGCGTTCTGGCGGCATTTTTTAGCAGTGCAGTGCAGGATTCAGCGTCTGCAGCATCTTCTCGACAGAATGCTACGGCGCTTGACGGCAGTCCCACTTTCCCTTGAGACATCTGCTCGGCAAGCAGCGTGAAGTTACTACTGGCCCGAGCATCGGTGGTTCAGTGGTAGAATGCTCGCCTGCCACGCGGGCGGCCCGGGTTCGATTCCCGGCCGATGCATCGTTTTGCTGTTCCCGCGATAATGCTGCCGTGCTGCTTGTGCTCTTGAGATGCACGATCCACAAGAATGTATAGCTGGATTCCCTTGAGAAGAACCGAGAACGCAGCACTCGCGGGTCCCCACTAGGACGCTCGCATCATGTTCTACAGACTAGCGTCGGCCTGGCCTCACAATTTGCTATGTCCAGGTGCCTCCGACGCACTGAACGTTAACGACAAGGAGTGCTGCCTATCGTTTGCAAAAGCTGCAGCAACACCGCAATCAACTGGGCCGGCAATGCACGTCTAGCAACAGAACACGTTATCCAGGAAGTACAGTGTCTTTACGTCTAACATTGGGTATGGTACTTACCCAGTTTCCAGGAAAAGCGGTTCCACCCGTGCCTCGGTAGCGCAGTAGGCAGCGCGTAAGTCTCATAATCTTAAGGTCGTGAGTTCGATCCTCACCCGGGGCATTTAATTTTCTGTGACTGATGGTGATGCTGTTGCTAGGGCACTAACTTATTTCTTGTTTGTTATCCACAACGGTTTCAACGCTTCAGCGGGAAAATGTTTACTTCCTGTTACTGCTACTTACAGCTTCCCTTTCCCTCTTCTCCCAGCACAGCATGAAGCCAAAAGCATTGCTCTGAGACGTTTGAGGTGCGCGCCTTGCCAGTCAGTATGCGCAAAGACGCTCGCAAAGAGAGAAGGGCGCCGACGCGGGACACGACACGAAATGCGACAAGCGACCGTCCGAACCGGCGGAGACACCCCCACATCCGGTGTGGTCTAGTGGCTAGGATACCTGGCTTTCACCCAGGAGGCCCGGGTTCGATTCCCGGTACCGGAACGGAATTTTTTCCACACGAACCGTGACAAGTTTGAGCTGACCGAGCTGCCGTTTCCCGTCCTGCTCGCAATATAGCTACTGTTTCGTGACCGTCAGCAGAATATAGACGAGGGAAGCAGACGTCCGACGACCATAGAAATGGTGTACGGCTTCATGCCATACGTTTCCAGCGCAGGGCTGAGCAACTGCATCTGCCGAGGCCCGTTAGCTCAGTTGGTTAGAGCGTCGTGCTAATAACGCGAAGGTCGTGGGTTCGATCCCCCCACGGGCCACTAGTCTTTTACTACTACGAAAAGGCAGCGCCGATTTCAGCAGGCGAGTGTGATGACCAAAAGATCATCACCCTGCGTGGAAGTTGACGGAGGATCCGAACCCGACTTGTCGGGAAGCGCTACAGCATTCACTCGGCAATGGCCATAATATGTTGAATACACTGGTTCTCAACCGATAAAGACAAGATGAAAGAAAATGTCCGATTGCCGATTTGTAACAACTTTGGCCCTTGTCAGTACTTGGGCGGGTGAGCGCATGGGGACACAGGGTACTGTTGGCAGTTTTACTTCCTATTTTTTCTTTCTCCTTTGTTTTCGGAGCTACAACCCGATTCGGTCATGGACACGCCACCGTGAAAGGATGGGGGAGTGCTGTGTGCCCATCGCCTCGCCTCTCCTTACCTCTCTCAGTCGTTTCTCGTGCTTGTCGTTTTGATATAGGCCGATTTGAGAGCGTCAGCTCTCGCGTCAGCTGAGCAAAGTCGAGACAAGTCGAGACACACTATAGGCTGGTCTGCAGCGAGTAAGAAGGGGGAAAAAAACATTAATTTAAGGGCGCGTGGCGAAAGTACTCATACGCGAAATTAAAAAGCCTGTTGCGGTGGCCGGGAATCGAACCCGGATCAACTGCTTGGAAGGCAACTATGCTGACCATTACACCACCACCGCACAAGGAAGCGCCCCGACGCCGCGCTGTGTCGGCTTCCCGCCTGTCGGCAGCGGCCGAAGGTGATCGTACCTGGCAGGCGCATTTCGAGGTAGGCTAGGGGAGAACATCCAGCCGCATTCGGACGGCGTATCCGCGCACATTTCGCATCCTTTGGCAAGAGTCGGTGCCGGCGCCGGCGATGCAAGAGTACGCAGAGGACCGCGTTCTGGCGGCATTTTTTAGCAGTGCAGTGCAGGATTCAGCGTCTGCAGCATCTTCTCGACAGAATGCTACGGCGCTTGACGGCAGTCCCACTTTCCCTTGAGACATCTGCTCGGCAAGCAGCGTGAAGTTACTACTGGCCCGAGCATCGGTGGTTCAGTGGTAGAATGCTCGCCTGCCACGCGGGCGGCCCGGGTTCGATTCCCGGCCGATGCATCGTTTTGCTGTTCCCGCGATAATGCTGCCGTGCTGCTTGTGCTCTTGAGATGCACGATCCACAAGAATGTATAGCTGGATTCCCTTGAGAAGAACCGAGAACGCAGCACTCGCGGGTCCCCACTAGGACGCTCGCATCATGTTCTACAGACTAGCGTCGGCCTGGCCTCACAATTTGCTATGTCCAGGTGCCTCCGACGCACTGAACGTTAACGACAAGGAGTGCTGCCTATCGTTTGCAAAAGCTGCAGCAACACCGCAATCAACTGGGCCGGCAATGCACGTCTAGCAACAGAACACGTTATCCAGGAAGTACAGTGTCTTTACGTCTAACATTGGGTATGGTACTTACCCAGTTTCCAGGAAAAGCGGTTCCACCCGTGCCTCGGTAGCGCAGTAGGCAGCGCGTAAGTCTCATAATCTTAAGGTCGTGAGTTCGATCCTCACCCGGGGCATTTAATTTTCTGTGACTGATGGTGATGCTGTTGCTAGGGCACTAACTTATTTCTTGTTTGTTATCCACAACGGTTTCAACGCTTCAGCGGGAAAATGTTTACTTCCTGTTACTGCTACTTACAGCTTCCCTTTCCCTCTTCTCCCAGCACAGCATGAAGCCAAAAGCATTGCTCTGAGACGTTTGAGGTGCGCGCCTTGCCAGTCAGTATGCGCAAAGACGCTCGCAAAGAGAGAAGGGCGCCGACGCGGGACACGACACGAAATGCGACAAGCGACCGTCCGAACCGGCGGAGACACCCCCACATCCGGTGTGGTCTAGTGGCTAGGATACCTGGCTTTCACCCAGGAGGCCCGGGTTCGATTCCCGGTACCGGAACGGAATTTTTTCCACACGAACCGTGACAAGTTTGAGCTGACCGAGCTGCCGTTTCCCGTCCTGCTCGCAATATAGCTACTGTTTCGTGACCGTCAGCAGAATATAGACGAGGGAAGCAGACGTCCGACGACCATAGAAATGGTGTACGGCTTCATGCCATACGTTTCCAGCGCAGGGCTGAGCAACTGCATCTGCCGAGGCCCGTTAGCTCAGTTGGTTAGAGCGTCGTGCTAATAACGCGAAGGTCGTGGGTTCGATCCCCCCACGGGCCACTAGTCTTTTACTACTACGAAAAGGCAGCGCCGATTTCAGCAGGCGAGTGTGATGACCAAAAGATCATCACCCTGCGTGGAAGTTGACGGAGGATCCGAACCCGACTTGTCGGGAAGCGCTACAGCATTCACTCGGCAATGGCCATAATATGTTGAATACACTGGTTCTCAACCGATAAAGACAAGATGAAAGAAAATGTCCGATTGCCGATTTGTAACAACTTTGGCCCTTGTCAGTACTTGGGCGGGTGAGCGCATGGGGACACAGGGTACTGTTGGCAGTTTTACTTCCTATTTTTTCTTTCTCCTTTGTTTTCGGAGCTACAACCCGATTCGGTCATGGACACGCCACCGTGAAAGGATGGGGAGTGCTGTGTGCCCATCGCCTCGCCTCTCCTTACCTCTCTCAGTCGTTTCTCGTGCTTGTCGTTTTGATATAGGCCGATTTGAGAGCGTCAGCTCTCGCGTCAGCTGAGCAAAGTCGAGACAAGTCGAGACACACTATAGGCTGGTCTGCAGCGAGTAAGAAGGGGGAAAAAAACATTAATTTAAGGGCGCGTGGCGAAAGTACTCATACGCGAAATTAAAAAGCCTGTTGCGGTGGCCGGGAATCGAACCCGGATCAACTGCTTGGAAGGCAACTATGCTGACCATTACACCACCACCGCACAAGGAAGCGCCCCGACGCCGCGCTGTGTCGGCTTCCCGCCTGTCGGCAGCGGCCGAAGGTGATCGTACCTGGCAGGCGCATTTCGAGGTAGGCTAGGGGAGAACATCCAGCCGCATTCGGACGGCGTATCCGCGCACATTTCGCATCCTTTGGCAAGAGTCGGTGCCGGCGCCGGCGATGCAAGAGTACGCAGAGGACCGCGTTCTGGCGGCATTTTTTAGCAGTGCAGTGCAGGATTCAGCGTCTGCAGCATCTTCTCGACAGAATGCTACGGCGCTTGACGGCAGTCCCACTTTCCCTTGAGACATCTGCTCGGCAAGCAGCGTGAAGTTACTACTGGCCCGAGCATCGGTGGTTCAGTGGTAGAATGCTCGCCTGCCACGCGGGCGGCCCGGGTTCGATTCCCGGCCGATGCATCGTTTTGCTGTTCCGCGATAATGCTGCCGTGCTGCTTGTGCTCTTGAGATGCACGATCCACAAGAATGTATAGCTGGATTCCCTTGAGAAGAACCGAGAACGCAGCACTCGCGGGTCCCCACTAGGACGCTCGCATCATGTTCTACAGACTAGCGTCGGCCTGGCCTCACAATTTGCTATGTCCAGGTGCCTCCGACGCACTGAACGTTAACGACAAGGAGTGCTGCCTATCGTTTGCAAAAGCTGCAGCAACACCGCAATCAACTGGGCCGGCAATGCACGTCTAGCAACAGAACACGTTATCCAGGAAGTACAGTGTCTTTACGTCTAACATTGGGTATGGTACTTACCCAGTTTCCAGGAAAAGCGGTTCCACCCGTGCCTCGGTAGCGCAGTAGGCAGCGCGTAAGTCTCATAATCTTAAGGTCGTGAGTTCGATCCTCACCCGGGGCATTTAATTTTCTGTGACTGATGGTGATGCTGTTGCTAGGGCACTAACTTATTTCTTGTTTGTTATCCACAACGGTTTCAACGCTTCAGCGGGAAAATGTTTACTTCCTGTTACTGCTACTTACAGCTTCCCTTTCCCTCTTCTCCCAGCACAGCATGAAGCCAAAAGCATTGCTCTGAGACGTTTGAGGTGCGCGCCTTGCCAGTCAGTATGCGCAAAGACGCTCGCAAAGAGAGAAGGGCGCCGACGCGGGACACGACACGAAATGCGACAAGCGACCGTCCGAACCGGCGGAGACACCCCCACATCCGGTGTGGTCTAGTGGCTAGGATACCTGGCTTTCACCCAGGAGGCCCGGGTTCGATTCCCGGTACCGGAACGGAATTTTTTCCACACGAACCGTGACAAGTTTGAGCTGACCGAGCTGCCGTTTCCCGTCCTGCTCGCAATATAGCTACTGTTTCGTGACCGTCAGCAGAATATAGACGAGGGAAGCAGACGTCCGACGACCATAGAAATGGTGTACGGCTTCATGCCATACGTTTCCAGCGCAGGGCTGAGCAACTGCATCTGCCGAGGCCCGTTAGCTCAGTTGGTTAGAGCGTCGTGCTAATAACGCGAAGGTCGTGGGTTCGATCCCCCCACGGGCCACTAGTCTTTTACTACTACGAAAAGGCAGCGCCGATTTCAGCAGGCGAGTGTGATGACCAAAAGATCATCACCCTGCGTGGAAGTTGACGGAGGATCCGAACCCGACTTGTCGGGAAGCGCTACAGCATTCACTCGGCAATGGCCATAATATGTTGAATACACTGGTTCTCAACCGATAAAGACAAGATGAAAGAAAATGTCCGATTGCCGATTTGTAACAACTTTGGCCCTTGTCAGTACTTGGGCGGGTGAGCGCATGGGGACACAGGGTACTGTTGGCAGTTTTACTTCCTATTTTTTCTTTCTCCTTTGTTTTCGGAGCTACAACCCGATTCGGTCATGGACACGCCACCGTGAAAGGATGGGGGAGTGCTGTGTGCCCATCGCCTCGCCTCTCCTTACCTCTCTCAGTCGTTTCTCGTGCTTGTCGTTTTGATATAGGCCGATTTGAGAGCGTCAGCTCTCGCGTCAGCTGAGCAAAGTCGAGACAAGTCGAGACACACTATAGGCTGGTCTGCAGCGAGTAAGAAGGGGGAAAAAAAACATTAATTTAAGGGCGCGTGGCGAAAGTACTCATACGCGAAATTAAAAAGCCTGTTGCGGTGGCCGGGAATCGAACCCGGATCAACTGCTTGGAAGGCAACTATGCTGACCATTACACCACCACCGCACAAGGAAGCGCCCCGACGCCGCGCTGTGTCGGCTTCCCGCCTGTCGGCAGCGGCCGAAGGTGATCGTACCTGGCAGGCGCATTTCGAGGTAGGCTAGGGGAGAACATCCAGCCGCATTCGGACGGCGTATCCGCGCACATTTCGCATCCTTTGGCAAGAGTCGGTGCCGGCGCCGGCGATGCAAGAGTACGCAGAGGACCGCGTTCTGGCGGCATTTTTTAGCAGTGCAGTGCAGGATTCAGCGTCTGCAGCATCTTCTCGACAGAATGCTACGGCGCTTGACGGCAGTCCCACTTTCCCTTGAGACATCTGCTCGGCAAGCAGCGTGAAGTTACTACTGGCCCGAGCATCGGTGGTTCAGTGGTAGAATGCTCGCCTGCCACGCGGGCGGCCCGGGTTCGATTCCCGGCCGATGCATCGTTTTGCTGTTCCCGCGATAATGCTGCCGTGCTGCTTGTGCTCTTGAGATGCACGATCCACAAGAATGTATAGCTGGATTCCCTTGAGAAGAACCGAGAACGCAGCACTCGCGGGTCCCCACTAGGACGCTCGCATCATGTTCTACAGACTAGCGTCGGCCTGGCCTCACAATTTGCTATGTCCAGGTGCCTCCGACGCACTGAACGTTAACGACAAGGAGTGCTGCCTATCGTTTGCAAAAGCTGCAGCAACACCGCAATCAACTGGGCCGGCAATGCACGTCTAGCAACAGAACACGTTATCCAGGAAGTACAGTGTCTTTACGTCTAACATTGGGTATGGTACTTACCCAGTTTCCAGGAAAAGCGGTTCCACCCGTGCCTCGGTAGCGCAGTAGGCAGCGCGTAAGTCTCATAATCTTAAGGTCGTGAGTTCGATCCTCACCCGGGGCATTTAATTTTCTGTGACTGATGGTGATGCTGTTGCTAGGGCACTAACTTATTTCTTGTTTGTTATCCACAACGGTTTCAACGCTTCAGCGGGAAAATGTTTACTTCCTGTTACTGCTACTTACAGCTTCCCTTTCCCTCTTCTCCCAGCACAGCATGAAGCCAAAAGCATTGCTCTGAGACGTTTGAGGTGCGCGCCTTGCCAGTCAGTATGCGCAAAGACGCTCGCAAAGAGAGAAGGGCGCCGACGCGGGACACGACACGAAATGCGACAAGCGACCGTCCGAACCGGCGGAGACACCCCCACATCCGGTGTGGTCTAGTGGCTAGGATACCTGGCTTTCACCCAGGAGGCCCGGGTTCGATTCCCGGTACCGGAACGGAATTTTTTCCACACGAACCGTGACAAGTTTGAGCTGACCGAGCTGCCGTTTCCCGTCCTGCTCGCAATATAGCTACTGTTTCGTGACCGTCAGCAGAATATAGACGAGGGAAGCAGACGTCCGACGACCATAGAAATGGTGTACGGCTTCATGCCATACGTTTCCAGCGCAGGGCTGAGCAACTGCATCTGCCGAGGCCCGTTAGCTCAGTTGGTTAGAGCGTCGTGCTAATAACGCGAAGGTCGTGGGTTCGATCCCCCCACGGGCCACTAGTCTTTTACTACTACGAAAAGGCAGCGCCGATTTCAGCAGGCGAGTGTGATGACCAAAAGATCATCACCCTGCGTGGAAGTTGACGGAGGATCCGAACCCGACTTGTCGGGAAGCGCTACAGCATTCACTCGGCAATGGCCATAATATGTTGAATACACTGGTTCTCAACCGATAAAGACAAGATGAAAGAAAATGTCCGATTGCCGATTTGTAACAACTTTGGCCCTTGTCAGTACTTGGGCGGGTGAGCGCATGGGGACACAGGGTACTGTTGGCAGTTTTACTTCCTATTTTTTCTTTCTCCTTTGTTTTCGGAGCTACAACCCGATTCGGTCATGGACACGCCACCGTGAAAGGATGGGGGAGTGCTGTGTGCCCATCGCCTCGCCTCTCCTTACCTCTCTCAGTCGTTTCTCGTGCTTGTCGTTTTGATATAGGCCGATTTGAGAGCGTCAGCTCTCGCGTCAGCTGAGCAAAGTCGAGACAAGTCGAGACACACTATAGGCTGGTCTGCAGCGAGTAAGAAGGGGGAAAAAAACATTAATTTAAGGGCGCGTGGCGAAAGTACTCATACGCGAAATTAAAAAGCCTGTTGCGGTGGCCGGGAATCGAACCCGGATCAACTGCTTGGAAGGCAACTATGCTGACCATTACACCACCACCGCACAAGGAAGCGCCCCGACGCCGCGCTGTGTCGGCTTCCCGCCTGTCGGCAGCGGCCGAAGGTGATCGTACCTGGCAGGCGCATTTCGAGGTAGGCTAGGGGAGAACATCCAGCCGCATTCGGACGGCGTATCCGCGCACATTTCGCATCCTTTGGCAAGAGTCGGTGCCGGCGCCGGCGATGCAAGAGTACGCAGAGGACCGCGTTCTGGCGGCATTTTTTAGCAGTGCAGTGCAGGATTCAGCGTCTGCAGCATCTTCTCGACAGAATGCTACGGCGCTTGACGGCAGTCCCACTTTCCCTTGAGACATCTGCTCGGCAAGCAGCGTGAAGTTACTACTGGCCCGAGCATCGGTGGTTCAGTGGTAGAATGCTCGCCTGCCACGCGGGCGGCCCGGGTTCGATTCCCGGCCGATGCATCGTTTTGCTGTTCCCGCGATAATGCTGCCGTGCTGCTTGTGCTCTTGAGATGCACGATCCACAAGAATGTATAGCTGGATTCCCTTGAGAAGAACCGAGAACGCAGCACTCGCGGGTCCCCACTAGGACGCTCGCATCATGTTCTACAGACTAGCGTCGGCCTGGCCTCACAATTTGCTATGTCCAGGTGCCTCCGACGCACTGAACGTTAACGACAAGGAGTGCTGCCTATCGTTTGCAAAAGCTGCAGCAACACCGCAATCAACTGGGCCGGCAATGCACGTCTAGCAACAGAACACGTTATCCAGGAAGTACAGTGTCTTTACGTCTAACATTGGGTATGGTACTTACCCAGTTTCCAGGAAAAGCGGTTCCACCCGTGCCTCGGTAGCGCAGTAGGCAGCGCGTAAGTCTCATAATCTTAAGGTCGTGAGTTCGATCCTCACCCGGGGCATTTAATTTTCTGTGACTGATGGTGATGCTGTTGCTAGGGCACTAACTTATTTCTTGTTTGTTATCCACAACGGTTTCAACGCTTCAGCGGGAAAATGTTTACTTCCTGTTACTGCTACTTACAGCTTCCCTTTCCCTCTTCTCCCAGCACAGCATGAAGCCAAAAGCATTGCTCTGAGACGTTTGAGGTGCGCGCCTTGCCAGTCAGTATGCGCAAAGACGCTCGCAAAGAGAGAAGGGCGCCGACGCGGGACACGACACGAAATGCGACAAGCGACCGTCCGAACCGGCGGAGACACCCCCACATCCGGTGTGGTCTAGTGGCTAGGATACCTGGCTTTCACCCAGGAGGCCCGGGTTCGATTCCCGGTACCGGAACGGAATTTTTTCCACACGAACCGTGACAAGTTTGAGCTGACCGAGCTGCCGTTTCCCGTCCTGCTCGCAATATAGCTACTGTTTCGTGACCGTCAGCAGAATATAGACGAGGGAAGCAGACGTCCGACGACCATAGAAATGGTGTACGGCTTCATGCCATACGTTTCCAGCGCAGGGCTGAGCAACTGCATCTGCCGAGGCCCGTTAGCTCAGTTGGTTAGAGCGTCGTGCTAATAACGCGAAGGTCGTGGGTTCGATCCCCCCACGGGCCACTAGTCTTTTACTACTACGAAAAGGCAGCGCCGATTTCAGCAGGCGAGTGTGATGACCAAAAGATCATCACCCTGCGTGGAAGTTGACGGAGGATCCGAACCCGACTTGTCGGGAAGCGCTACAGCATTCACTCGGCAATGGCCATAATATGTTGAATACACTGGTTCTCAACCGATAAAGACAAGATGAAAGAAAATGTCCGATTGCCGATTTGTAACAACTTTGGCCCTTGTCAGTACTTGGGCGGGTGAGCGCATGGGGACACAGGGTACTGTTGGCAGTTTTACTTCCTATTTTTTCTTTCTCCTTTGTTTTCGGAGCTACAACCCGATTCGGTCATGGACACGCCACCGTGAAAGGATGGGGGAGTGCTGTGTGCCCATCGCCTCGCCTCTCCTTACCTCTCTCAGTCGTTTCTCGTGCTTGTCGTTTTGATATAGGCCGATTTGAGAGCGTCAGCTCTCGCGTCAGCTGAGCAAAGTCGAGACAAGTCGAGACACACTATAGGCTGGTCTGCAGCGAGTAAGAAGGGGGAAAAAAACATTAATTTAAGGGCGCGTGGCGAAAGTACTCATACGCGAAATTAAAAAGCCTGTTGCGGTGGCCGGGAATCGAACCCGGATCAACTGCTTGGAAGGCAACTATGCTGACCATTACACCACCACCGCACAAGGAAGCGCCCCGACGCCGCGCTGTGTCGGCTTCCCGCCTGTCGGCAGCGGCCGAAGGTGATCGTACCTGGCAGGCGCATTTCGAGGTAGGCTAGGGGAGAACATCCAGCCGCATTCGGACGGCGTATCCGCGCACATTTCGCATCCTTTGGCAAGAGTCGGTGCCGGCGCCGGCGATGCAAGAGTACGCAGAGGACCGCGTTCTGGCGGCATTTTTTAGCAGTGCAGTGCAGGATTCAGCGTCTGCAGCATCTTCTCGACAGAATGCTACGGCGCTTGACGGCAGTCCCACTTTCCCTTGAGACATCTGCTCGGCAAGCAGCGTGAAGTTACTACTGGCCCGAGCATCGGTGGTTCAGTGGTAGAATGCTCGCCTGCCACGCGGGCGGCCCGGGTTCGATTCCCGGCCGATGCATCGTTTTGCTGTTCCCGCGATAATGCTGCCGTGCTGCTTGTGCTCTTGAGATGCACGATCCACAAGAATGTATAGCTGGATTCCCTTGAGAAGAACCGAGAACGCAGCACTCGCGGGTCCCCACTAGGACGCTCGCATCATGTTCTACAGACTAGCGTCGGCCTGGCCTCACAATTTGCTATGTCCAGGTGCCTCCGACGCACTGAACGTTAACGACAAGGAGTGCTGCCTATCGTTTGCAAAAGCTGCAGCAACACCGCAATCAACTGGGCCGGCAATGCACGTCTAGCAACAGAACACGTTATCCAGGAAGTACAGTGTCTTTACGTCTAACATTGGGTATGGTACTTACCCAGTTTCCAGGAAAAGCGGTTCCACCCGTGCCTCGGTAGCGCAGTAGGCAGCGCGTAAGTCTCATAATCTTAAGGTCGTGAGTTCGATCCTCACCCGGGGCATTTAATTTTCTGTGACTGATGGTGATGCTGTTGCTAGGGCACTAACTTATTTCTTGTTTGTTATCCACAACGGTTTCAACGCTTCAGCGGGAAAATGTTTACTTCCTGTTACTGCTACTTACAGCTTCCCTTTCCCTCTTCTCCCAGCACAGCATGAAGCCAAAAGCATTGCTCTGAGACGTTTGAGGTGCGCGCCTTGCCAGTCAGTATGCGCAAAGACGCTCGCAAAGAGAGAAGGGCGCCGACGCGGGACACGACACGAAATGCGACAAGCGACCGTCCGAACCGGCGGAGACACCCCCACATCCGGTGTGGTCTAGTGGCTAGGATACCTGGCTTTCACCCAGGAGGCCCGGGTTCGATTCCCGGTACCGGAACGGAATTTTTTCCACACGAACCGTGACAAGTTTGAGCTGACCGAGCTGCCGTTTCCCGTCCTGCTCGCAATATAGCTACTGTTTCGTGACCGTCAGCAGAATATAGACGAGGGAAGCAGACGTCCGACGACCATAGAAATGGTGTACGGCTTCATGCCATACGTTTCCAGCGCAGGGCTGAGCAACTGCATCTGCCGAGGCCCGTTAGCTCAGTTGGTTAGAGCGTCGTGCTAATAACGCGAAGGTCGTGGGTTCGATCCCCCCACGGGCCACTAGTCTTTTACTACTACGAAAAGGCAGCGCCGATTTCAGCAGGCGAGTGTGATGACCAAAAGATCATCACCCTGCGTGGAAGTTGACGGAGGATCCGAACCCGACTTGTCGGGAAGCGCTACAGCATTCACTCGGCAATGGCCATAATATGTTGAATACACTGGTTCTCAACCGATAAAGACAAGATGAAAGAAAATGTCCGATTGCCGATTTGTAACAACTTTGGCCCTTGTCAGTACTTGGGCGGGTGAGCGCATGGGGACACAGGGTACTGTTGGCAGTTTTACTTCCTATTTTTTCTTTCTCCTTTGTTTTCGGAGCTACAACCCGATTCGGTCATGGACACGCCACCGTGAAAGGATGGGGGAGTGCTGTGTGCCCATCGCCTCGCCTCTCCTTACCTCTCTCAGTCGTTTCTCGTGCTTGTCGTTTTGATATAGGCCGATTTGAGAGCGTCAGCTCTCGCGTCAGCTGAGCAAAGTCGAGACAAGTCGAGACACACTATAGGCTGGTCTGCAGCGAGTAAGAAGGGGGAAAAAAACATTAATTTAAGGGCGCGTGGCGAAAGTACTCATACGCGAAATTAAAAAGCCTGTTGCGGTGGCCGGGAATCGAACCCGGATCAACTGCTTGGAAGGCAACTATGCTGACCATTACACCACCACCGCACAAGGAAGCGCCCCGACGCCGCGCTGTGTCGGCTTCCCGCCTGTCGGCAGCGGCCGAAGGTGATCGTACCTGGCAGGCGCATTTCGAGGTAGGCTAGGGGAGAACATCCAGCCGCATTCGGACGGCGTATCCGCGCACATTTCGCATCCTTTGGCAAGAGTCGGTGCCGGCGCCGGCGATGCAAGAGTACGCAGAGGACCGCGTTCTGGCGGCATTTTTTAGCAGTGCAGTGCAGGATTCAGCGTCTGCAGCATCTTCTCGACAGAATGCTACGGCGCTTGACGGCAGTCCCACTTTCCCTTGAGACATCTGCTCGGCAAGCAGCGTGAAGTTACTACTGGCCCGAGCATCGGTGGTTCAGTGGTAGAATGCTCGCCTGCCACGCGGGCGGCCCGGGTTCGATTCCCGGCCGATGCATCGTTTTGCTGTTCCCGCGATAATGCTGCCGTGCTGCTTGTGCTCTTGAGATGCACGATCCACAAGAATGTATAGCTGGATTCCCTTGAGAAGAACCGAGAACGCAGCACTCGCGGGTCCCCACTAGGACGCTCGCATCATGTTCTACAGACTAGCGTCGGCCTGGCCTCACAATTTGCTATGTCCAGGTGCCTCCGACGCACTGAACGTTAACGACAAGGAGTGCTGCCTATCGTTTGCAAAAGCTGCAGCAACACCGCAATCAACTGGGCCGGCAATGCACGTCTAGCAACAGAACACGTTATCCAGGAAGTACAGTGTCTTTACGTCTAACATTGGGTATGGTACTTACCCAGTTTCCAGGAAAAGCGGTTCCACCCGTGCCTCGGTAGCGCAGTAGGCAGCGCGTAAGTCTCATAATCTTAAGGTCGTGAGTTCGATCCTCACCCGGGGCATTTAATTTTCTGTGACTGATGGTGATGCTGTTGCTAGGGCACTAACTTATTTCTTGTTTGTTATCCACAACGGTTTCAACGCTTCAGCGGGAAAATGTTTACTTCCTGTTACTGCTACTTACAGCTTCCCTTTCCCTCTTCTCCCAGCACAGCATGAAGCCAAAAGCATTGCTCTGAGACGTTTGAGGTGCGCGCCTTGCCAGTCAGTATGCGCAAAGACGCTCGCAAAGAGAGAAGGGCGCCGACGCGGGACACGACACGAAATGCGACAAGCGACCGTCCGAACCGGCGGAGACACCCCCACATCCGGTGTGGTCTAGTGGCTAGGATACCTGGCTTTCACCCAGGAGGCCCGGGTTCGATTCCCGGTACCGGAACGGAATTTTTTCCACACGAACCGTGACAAGTTTGAGCTGACCGAGCTGCCGTTTCCCGTCCTGCTCGCAATATAGCTACTGTTTCGTGACCGTCAGCAGAATATAGACGAGGGAAGCAGACGTCCGACGACCATAGAAATGGTGTACGGCTTCATGCCACACGTTTCCAGCGCAGGGCTGAGCAACTGCATCTGCCGAGGCCCGTTAGCTCAGTTGGTTAGAGCGTCGTGCTAATAACGCGAAGGTCGTGGGTTCGATCCCCCCACGGGCCACTAGTCTTTTACTACTACGAAAAGGCAGCGCCGATTTCAGCAGGCGAGTGTGATGACCAAAAGATCATCACCCTGCGTGGAAGTTGACGGAGGATCCGAACCCGACTTGTCGGGAAGCGCTACAGCATTCACTCGGCAATGGCCATAATATGTTGAATACACTGGTTCTCAACCGATAAAGACAAGATGAAAGAAAATGTCCGATTGCCGATTTGTAACAACTTTGGCCCTTGTCAGTACTTGGGCGGGTGAGCGCATGGGGACACAGGGTACTGTTGGCAGTTTTACTTCCTATTTTTTCTTTCTCCTTTGTTTTCGGAGCTACAACCCGATTCGGTCATGGACACGCCACCGTGAAAGGATGGGGGAGTGCTGTGTGCCCATCGCCTCGCCTCTCCTTACCTCTCTCAGTCGTTTCTCGTGCTTGTCGTTTTGATATAGGCCGATTTGAGAGCGTCAGCTCTCGCGTCAGCTGAGCAAAGTCGAGACAAGTCGAGACACACTATAGGCTGGTCTGCAGCGAGTAAGAAGGGGGAAAAAAACATTAATTTAAGGGCGCGTGGCGAAAGTACTCATACGCGAAATTAAAAAGCCTGTTGCGGTGGCCGGGAATCGAACCCGGATCAACTGCTTGGAAGGCAACTATGCTGACCATTACACCACCACCGCACAAGGAAGCGCCCCGACGCCGCGCTGTGTCGGCTTCCCGCCTGTCGGCAGCGGCCGAAGGTGATCGTACCTGGCAGGCGCATTTCGAGGTAGGCTAGGGGAGAACATCCAGCCGCATTCGGACGGCGTATCCGCGCACATTTCGCATCCTTTGGCAAGAGTCGGTGCCGGCGCCGGCGATGCAAGAGTACGCAGAGGACCGCGTTCTGGCGGCATTTTTTAGCAGTGCAGTGCAGGATTCAGCGTCTGCAGCATCTTCTCGACAGAATGCTACGGCGCTTGACGGCAGTCCCACTTTCCCTTGAGACATCTGCTCGGCAAGCAGCGTGAAGTTACTACTGGCCCGAGCATCGGTGGTTCAGTGGTAGAATGCTCGCCTGCCACGCGGGCGGCCCGGGTTCGATTCCCGGCCGATGCATCGTTTTGCTGTTCCCGCGATAATGCTGCCGTGCTGCTTGTGCTCTTGAGATGCACGATCCACAAGAATGTATAGCTGGATTCCCTTGAGAAGAACCGAGAACGCAGCACTCGCGGGTCCCCACTAGGACGCTCGCATCATGTTCTACAGACTAGCGTCGGCCTGGCCTCACAATTTGCTATGTCCAGGTGCCTCCGACGCACTGAACGTTAACGACAAGGAGTGCTGCCTATCGTTTGCAAAAGCTGCAGCAACACCGCAATCAACTGGGCCGGCAATGCACGTCTAGCAACAGAACACGTTATCCAGGAAGTACAGTGTCTTTACGTCTAACATTGGGTATGGTACTTACCCAGTTTCCAGGAAAAGCGGTTCCACCCGTGCCTCGGTAGCGCAGTAGGCAGCGCGTAAGTCTCATAATCTTAAGGTCGTGAGTTCGATCCTCACCCGGGGCATTTAATTTTCTGTGACTGATGGTGATGCTGTTGCTAGGGCACTAACTTATTTCTTGTTTGTTATCCACAACGGTTTCAACGCTTCAGCGGGAAAATGTTTACTTCCTGTTACTGCTACTTACAGCTTCCCTTTCCCTCTTCTCCCAGCACAGCATGAAGCCAAAAGCATTGCTCTGAGACGTTTGAGGTGCGCGCCTTGCCAGTCAGTATGCGCAAAGACGCTCGCAAAGAGAGAAGGGCGCCGACGCGGGACACGACACGAAATGCGACAAGCGACCGTCCGAACCGGCGGAGACACCCCCACATCCGGTGTGGTCTAGTGGCTAGGATACCTGGCTTTCACCCAGGAGGCCCGGGTTCGATTCCCGGTACCGGAACGGAATTTTTTCCACACGAACCGTGACAAGTTTGAGCTGACCGAGCTGCCGTTTCCCGTCCTGCTCGCAATATAGCTACTGTTTCGTGACCGTCAGCAGAATATAGACGAGGGAAGCAGACGTCCGACGACCATAGAAATGGTGTACGGCTTCATGCCATACGTTTCCAGCGCAGGGCTGAGCAACTGCATCTGCCGAGGCCCGTTAGCTCAGTTGGTTAGAGCGTCGTGCTAATAACGCGAAGGTCGTGGGTTCGATCCCCCCACGGGCCACTAGTCTTTTACTACTACGAAAAGGCAGCGCCGATTTCAGCAGGCGAGTGTGATGACCAAAAGATCATCACCCTGCGTGGAAGTTGACGGAGGATCCGAACCCGACTTGTCGGGAAGCGCTACAGCATTCACTCGGCAATGGCCATAATATGTTGAATACACTGGTTCTCAACCGATAAAGACAAGATGAAAGAAAATGTCCGATTGCCGATTTGTAACAACTTTGGCCCTTGTCAGTACTTGGGCGGGTGAGCGCATGGGGACACAGGGTACTGTTGGCAGTTTTACTTCCTATTTTTTCTTTCTCCTTTGTTTTCGGAGCTACAACCCGATTCGGTCATGGACACGCCACCGTGAAAGGATGGGGGAGTGCTGTGTGCCCATCGCCTCGCCTCTCCTTACCTCTCTCAGTCGTTTCTCGTGCTTGTCGTTTTGATATAGGCCGATTTGAGAGCGTCAGCTCTCGCGTCAGCTGAGCAAAGTCGAGACAAGTCGAGACACACTATAGGCTGGTCTGCAGCGAGTAAGAAGGGGGAAAAAAACATTAATTTAAGGGCGCGTGGCGAAAGTACTCATACGCGAAATTAAAAAGCCTGTTGCGGTGGCCGGGAATCGAACCCGGATCAACTGCTTGGAAGGCAACTATGCTGACCATTACACCACCACCGCACAAGGAAGCGCCCCGACGCCGCGCTGTGTCGGCTTCCCGCCTGTCGGCAGCGGCCGAAGGTGATCGTACCTGGCAGGCGCATTTCGAGGTAGGCTAGGGGAGAACATCCAGCCGCATTCGGACGGCGTATCCGCGCACATTTCGCATCCTTTGGCAAGAGTCGGTGCCGGCGCCGGCGATGCAAGAGTACGCAGAGGACCGCGTTCTGGCGGCATTTTTTAGCAGTGCAGTGCAGGATTCAGCGTCTGCAGCATCTTCTCGACAGAATGCTACGGCGCTTGACGGCAGTCCCACTTTCCCTTGAGACATCTGCTCGGCAAGCAGCGTGAAGTTACTACTGGCCCGAGCATCGGTGGTTCAGTGGTAGAATGCTCGCCTGCCACGCGGGCGGCCCGGGTTCGATTCCCGGCCGATGCATCGTTTTGCTGTTCCCGCGATAATGCTGCCGTGCTGCTTGTGCTCTTGAGATGCACGATCCACAAGAATGTATAGCTGGATTCCCTTGAGAAGAACCGAGAACGCAGCACTCGCGGGTCCCCACTAGGACGCTCGCATCATGTTCTACAGACTAGCGTCGGCCTGGCCTCACAATTTGCTATGTCCAGGTGCCTCCGACGCACTGAACGTTAACGACAAGGAGTGCTGCCTATCGTTTGCAAAAGCTGCAGCAACACCGCAATCAACTGGGCCGGCAATGCACGTCTAGCAACAGAACACGTTATCCAGGAAGTACAGTGTCTTTACGTCTAACATTGGGTATGGTACTTACCCAGTTTCCAGGAAAAGCGGTTCCACCCGTGCCTCGGTAGCGCAGTAGGCAGCGCGTAAGTCTCATAATCTTAAGGTCGTGAGTTCGATCCTCACCCGGGGCATTTAATTTTCTGTGACTGATGGTGATGCTGTTGCTAGGGCACTAACTTATTTCTTGTTTGTTATCCACAACGGTTTCAACGCTTCAGCGGGAAAATGTTTACTTCCTGTTACTGCTACTTACAGCTTCCCTTTCCCTCTTCTCCCAGCACAGCATGAAGCCAAAAGCATTGCTCTGAGACGTTTGAGGTGCGCGCCTTGCCAGTCAGTATGCGCAAAGACGCTCGCAAAGAGAGAAGGGCGCCGACGCGGGACACGACACGAAATGCGACAAGCGACCGTCCGAACCGGCGGAGACACCCCCACATCCGGTGTGGTCTAGTGGCTAGGATACCTGGCTTTCACCCAGGAGGCCCGGGTTCGATTCCCGGTACCGGAACGGAATTTTTTCCACACGAACCGTGACAAGTTTGAGCTGACCGAGCTGCCGTTTCCCGTCCTGCTCGCAATATAGCTACTGTTTCGTGACCGTCAGCAGAATATAGACGAGGGAAGCAGACGTCCGACGACCATAGAAATGGTGTACGGCTTCATGCCATACGTTTCCAGCGCAGGGCTGAGCAACTGCATCTGCCGAGGCCCGTTAGCTCAGTTGGTTAGAGCGTCGTGCTAATAACGCGAAGGTCGTGGGTTCGATCCCCCCACGGGCCACTAGTCTTTTACTACTACGAAAAGGCAGCGCCGATTTCAGCAGGCGAGTGTGATGACCAAAAGATCATCACCCTGCGTGGAAGTTGACGGAGGATCCGAACCCGACTTGTCGGGAAGCGCTACAGCATTCACTCGGCAATGGCCATAATATGTTGAATACACTGGTTCTCAACCGATAAAGACAAGATGAAAGAAAATGTCCGATTGCCGATTTGTAACAACTTTGGCCCTTGTCAGTACTTGGGCGGGTGAGCGCATGGGGACACAGGGTACTGTTGGCAGTTTTACTTCCTATTTTTTCTTTCTCCTTTGTTTTCGGAGCTACAACCCGATTCGGTCATGGACACGCCACCGTGAAAGGATGGGGGAGTGCTGTGTGCCCATCGCCTCGCCTCTCCTTACCTCTCTCAGTCGTTTCTCGTGCTTGTCGTTTTGATATAGGCCGATTTGAGAGCGTCAGCTCTCGCGTCAGCTGAGCAAAGTCGAGACAAGTCGAGACACACTATAGGCTGGTCTGCAGCGAGTAAGAAGGGGGAAAAAAACATTAATTTAAGGGCGCGTGGCGAAAGTACTCATACGCGAAATTAAAAAGCCTGTTGCGGTGGCCGGGAATCGAACCCGGATCAACTGCTTGGAAGGCAACTATGCTGACCATTACACCACCACCGCACAAGGAAGCGCCCCGACGCCGCGCTGTGTCGGCTTCCCGCCTGTCGGCAGCGGCCGAAGGTGATCGTACCTGGCAGGCGCATTTCGAGGTAGGCTAGGGGAGAACATCCAGCCGCATTCGGACGGCGTATCCGCGCACATTTCGCATCCTTTGGCAAGAGTCGGTGCCGGCGCCGGCGATGCAAGAGTACGCAGAGGACCGCGTTCTGGCGGCATTTTTTAGCAGTGCAGTGCAGGATTCAGCGTCTGCAGCATCTTCTCGACAGAATGCTACGGCGCTTGACGGCAGTCCCACTTTCCCTTGAGACATCTGCTCGGCAAGCAGCGTGAAGTTACTACTGGCCCGAGCATCGGTGGTTCAGTGGTAGAATGCTCGCCTGCCACGCGGGCGGCCCGGGTTCGATTCCCGGCCGATGCATCGTTTTGCTGTTCCCGCGATAATGCTGCCGTGCTGCTTGTGCTCTTGAGATGCACGATCCACAAGAATGTATAGCTGGATTCCCTTGAGAAGAACCGAGAACGCAGCACTCGCGGGTCCCCACTAGGACGCTCGCATCATGTTCTACAGACTAGCGTCGGCCTGGCCTCACAATTTGCTATGTCCAGGTGCCTCCGACGCACTGAACGTTAACGACAAGGAGTGCTGCCTATCGTTTGCAAAAGCTGCAGCAACACCGCAATCAACTGGGCCGGCAATGCACGTCTAGCAACAGAACACGTTATCCAGGAAGTACAGTGTCTTTACGTCTAACATTGGGTATGGTACTTACCCACTTTCCAGGAAAAGCGGTTCCACCCGTGCCTCGGTAGCGCAGTAGGCAGCGCGTAAGTCTCATAATCTTAAGGTCGTGAGTTCGATCCTCACCCGGGGCATTTAATTTTCTGTGACTGATGGTGATGCTGTTGCTAGGGCACTAACTTATTTCTTGTTTGTTATCCACAACGGTTTCAACGCTTCAGCGGGAAAATGTTTACTTCCTGTTACTGCTACTTACAGCTTCCCTTTCCCTCTTCTCCCAGCACAGCATGAAGCCAAAAGCATTGCTCTGAGACGTTTGAGGTGCGCGCCTTGCCAGTCAGTATGCGCAAAGACGCTCGCAAAGAGAGAAGGGCGCCGACGCGGGACACGACACGAAATGCGACAAGCGACCGTCCGAACCGGCGGAGACACCCCCACATCCGGTGTGGTCTAGTGGCTAGGATACCTGGCTTTCACCCAGGAGGCCCGGGTTCGATTCCCGGTACCGGAACGGAATTTTTTCCACACGAACCGTGACAAGTTTGAGCTGACCGAGCTGCCGTTTCCCGTCCTGCTCGCAATATAGCTACTGTTTCGTGACCGTCAGCAGAATATAGACGAGGGAAGCAGACGTCCGACGACCATAGAAATGGTGTACGGCTTCATGCCATACGTTTCCAGCGCAGGGCTGAGCAACTGCATCTGCCGAGGCCCGTTAGCTCAGTTGGTTAGAGCGTCGTGCTAATAACGCGAAGGTCGTGGGTTCGATCCCCCCACGGGCCACTAGTCTTTTACTACTACGAAAAGGCAGCGCCGATTTCAGCAGGCGAGTGTGATGACCAAAAGATCATCACCCTGCGTGGAAGTTGACGGAGGATCCGAACCCGACTTGTCGGGAAGCGCTACAGCATTCACTCGGCAATGGCCATAATATGTTGAATACACTGGTTCTCAACCGATAAAGACAAGATGAAAGAAAATGTCCGATTGCCGATTTGTAACAACTTTGGCCCTTGTCAGTACTTGGGCGGGTGAGCGCATGGGGACACAGGGTACTGTTGGCAGTTTTACTTCCTATTTTTTCTTTCTCCTTTGTTTTCGGAGCTACAACCCGATTCGGTCATGGACACGCCACCGTGAAAGGATGGGGGAGTGCTGTGTGCCCATCGCCTCGCCTCTCCTTACCTCTCTCAGTCGTTTCTCGTGCTTGTCGTTTTGATATAGGCCGATTTGAGAGCGTCAGCTCTCGCGTCAGCTGAGCAAAGTCGAGACAAGTCGAGACACACTATAGGCTGGTCTGCAGCGAGTAAGAAGGGGGAAAAAAACATTAATTTAAGGGCGCGTGGCGAAAGTACTCATACGCGAAATTAAAAAGCCTGTTGCGGTGGCCGGGAATCGAACCCGGATCAACTGCTTGGAAGGCAACTATGCTGACCATTACACCACCACCGCACAAGGAAGCGCCCCGACGCCGCGCTGTGTCGGCTTCCCGCCTGTCGGCAGCGGCCGAAGGTGATCGTACCTGGCAGGCGCATTTCGAGGTAGGCTAGGGGAGAACATCCAGCCGCATTCGGACGGCGTATCCGCGCACATTTCGCATCCTTTGGCAAGAGTCGGTGCCGGCGCCGGCGATGCAAGAGTACGCAGAGGACCGCGTTCTGGCGGCATTTTTTAGCAGTGCAGTGCAGGATTCAGCGTCTGCAGCATCTTCTCGACAGAATGCTACGGCGCTTGACGGCAGTCCCACTTTCCCTTGAGACATCTGCTCGGCAAGCAGCGTGAAGTTACTACTGGCCCGAGCATCGGTGGTTCAGTGGTAGAATGCTCGCCTGCCACGCGGGCGGCCCGGGTTCGATTCCCGGCCGATGCATCGTTTTGCTGTTCCCGCGATAATGCTGCCGTGCTGCTTGTGCTCTTGAGATGCACGATCCACAAGAATGTATAGCTGGATTCCCTTGAGAAGAACCGAGAACGCAGCACTCGCGGGTCCCCACTAGGACGCTCGCATCATGTTCTACAGACTAGCGTCGGCCTGGCCTCACAATTTGCTATGTCCAGGTGCCTCCGACGCACTGAACGTTAACGACAAGGAGTGCTGCCTATCGTTTGCAAAAGCTGCAGCAACACCGCAATCAACTGGGCCGGCAATGCACGTCTAGCAACAGAACACGTTATCCAGGAAGTACAGTGTCTTTACGTCTAACATTGGGTATGGTACTTACCCAGTTTCCAGGAAAAGCGGTTCCACCCGTGCCTCGGTAGCGCAGTAGGCAGCGCGTAAGTCTCATAATCTTAAGGTCGTGAGTTCGATCCTCACCCGGGGCATTTAATTTTCTGTGACTGATGGTGATGCTGTTGCTAGGGCACTAACTTATTTCTTGTTTGTTATCCACAACGGTTTCAACGCTTCAGCGGGAAAATGTTTACTTCCTGTTACTGCTACTTACAGCTTCCCTTTCCCTCTTCTCCCAGCACAGCATGAAGCCAAAAGCATTGCTCTGAGACGTTTGAGGTGCGCGCCTTGCCAGTCAGTATGCGCAAAGACGCTCGCAAAGAGAGAAGGGCGCCGACGCGGGACACGACACGAAATGCGACAAGCGACCGTCCGAACCGGCGGAGACACCCCCACATCCGGTGTGGTCTAGTGGCTAGGATACCTGGCTTTCACCCAGGAGGCCCGGGTTCGATTCCCGGTACCGGAACGGAATTTTTTCCACACGAACCGTGACAAGTTTGAGCTGACCGAGCTGCCGTTTCCCGTCCTGCTCGCAATATAGCTACTGTTTCGTGACCGTCAGCAGAATATAGACGAGGGAAGCAGACGTCCGACGACCATAGAAATGGTGTACGGCTTCATGCCATACGTTTCCAGCGCAGGGCTGAGCAACTGCATCTGCCGAGGCCCGTTAGCTCAGTTGGTTAGAGCGTCGTGCTAATAACGCGAAGGTCGTGGGTTCGATCCCCCCACGGGCCACTAGTCTTTTACTACTACGAAAAGGCAGCGCCGATTTCAGCAGGCGAGTGTGATGACCAAAAGATCATCACCCTGCGTGGAAGTTGACGGAGGATCCGAACCCGACTTGTCGGGAAGCGCTACAGCATTCACTCGGCAATGGCCATAATATGTTGAATACACTGGTTCTCAACCGATAAAGACAAGATGAAAGAAAATGTCCGATTGCCGATTTGTAACAACTTTGGCCCTTGTCAGTACTTGGGCGGGTGAGCGCATGGGGACACAGGGTACTGTTGGCAGTTTTACTTCCTATTTTTTCTTTCTCCTTTGTTTTCGGAGCTACAACCCGATTCGGTCATGGACACGCCACCGTGAAAGGATGGGGGAGTGCTGTGTGCCCATCGCCTCGCCTCTCCTTACCTCTCTCAGTCGTTTCTCGTGCTTGTCGTTTTGATATAGGCCGATTTGAGAGCGTCAGCTCTCGCGTCAGCTGAGCAAAGTCGAGACAAGTCGAGACACACTATAGGCTGGTCTGCAGCGAGTAAGAAGGGGGAAAAAAACATTAATTTAAGGGCGCGTGGCGAAAGTACTCATACGCGAAATTAAAAAGCCTGTTGCGGTGGCCGGGAATCGAACCCGGATCAACTGCTTGGAAGGCAACTATGCTGACCATTACACCACCACCGCACAAGGAAGCGCCCCGACGCCGCGCTGTGTCGGCTTCCCGCCTGTCGGCAGCGGCCGAAGGTGATCGTACCTGGCAGGCGCATTTCGAGGTAGGCTAGGGGAGAACATCCAGCCGCATTCGGACGGCGTATCCGCGCACATTTCGCATCCTTTGGCAAGAGTCGGTGCCGGCGCCGGCGATGCAAGAGTACGCAGAGGACCGCGTTCTGGCGGCATTTTTTAGCAGTGCAGTGCAGGATTCAGCGTCTGCAGCATCTTCTCGACAGAATGCTACGGCGCTTGACGGCAGTCCCACTTTCCCTTGAGACATCTGCTCGGCAAGCAGCGTGAAGTTACTACTGGCCCGAGCATCGGTGGTTCAGTGGTAGAATGCTCGCCTGCCACGCGGGCGGCCCGGGTTCGATTCCCGGCCGATGCATCGTTTTGCTGTTCCCGCGATAATGCTGCCGTGCTGCTTGTGCTCTTGAGATGCACGATCCACAAGAATGTATAGCTGGATTCCCTTGAGAAGAACCGAGAACGCAGCACTCGCGGGTCCCCACTAGGACGCTCGCATCATGTTCTACAGACTAGCGTCGGCCTGGCCTCACAATTTGCTATGTCCAGGTGCCTCCGACGCACTGAACGTTAACGACAAGGAGTGCTGCCTATCGTTTGCAAAAGCTGCAGCAACACCGCAATCAACTGGGCCGGCAATGCACGTCTAGCAACAGAACACGTTATCCAGGAAGTACAGTGTCTTTACGTCTAACATTGGGTATGGTACTTACCCAGTTTCCAGGAAAAGCGGTTCCACCCGTGCCTCGGTAGCGCAGTAGGCAGCGCGTAAGTCTCATAATCTTAAGGTCGTGAGTTCGATCCTCACCCGGGGCATTTAATTTTCTGTGACTGATGGTGATGCTGTTGCTAGGGCACTAACTTATTTCTTGTTTGTTATCCACAACGGTTTCAACGCTTCAGCGGGAAAATGTTTACTTCCTGTTACTGCTACTTACAGCTTCCCTTTCCCTCTTCTCCCAGCACAGCATGAAGCCAAAAGCATTGCTCTGAGACGTTTGAGGTGCGCGCCTTGCCAGTCAGTATGCGCAAAGACGCTCGCAAAGAGAGAAGGGCGCCGACGCGGGACACGACACGAAATGCGACAAGCGACCGTCCGAACCGGCGGAGACACCCCCACATCCGGTGTGGTCTAGTGGCTAGGATACCTGGCTTTCACCCAGGAGGCCCGGGTTCGATTCCCGGTACCGGAACGGAATTTTTTCCACACGAACCGTGACAAGTTTGAGCTGACCGAGCTGCCGTTTCCCGTCCTGCTCGCAATATAGCTACTGTTTCGTGACCGTCAGCAGAATATAGACGAGGGAAGCAGACGTCCGACGACCATAGAAATGGTGTACGGCTTCATGCCATACGTTTCCAGCGCAGGGCTGAGCAACTGCATCTGCCGAGGCCCGTTAGCTCAGTTGGTTAGAGCGTCGTGCTAATAACGCGAAGGTCGTGGGTTCGATCCCCCCACGGGCCACTAGTCTTTTACTACTACGAAAAGGCAGCGCCGATTTCAGCAGGCGAGTGTGATGACCAAAAGATCATCACCCTGCGTGGAAGTTGACGGAGGATCCGAACCCGACTTGTCGGGAAGCGCTACAGCATTCACTCGGCAATGGCCATAATATGTTGAATACACTGGTTCTCAACCGATAAAGACAAGATGAAAGAAAATGTCCGATTGCCGATTTGTAACAACTTTGGCCCTTGTCAGTACTTGGGCGGGTGAGCGCATGGGGACACAGGGTACTGTTGGCAGTTTTACTTCCTATTTTTTCTTTCTCCTTTGTTTTCGGAGCTACAACCCGATTCGGTCATGGACACGCCACCGTGAAAGGATGGGGGAGTGCTGTGTGCCCATCGCCTCGCCTCTCCTTACCTCTCTCAGTCGTTTCTCGTGCTTGTCGTTTTGATATAGGCCGATTTGAGAGCGTCAGCTCTCGCGTCAGCTGAGCAAAGTCGAGACAAGTCGAGACACACTATAGGCTGGTCTGCAGCGAGTAAGAAGGGGGAAAAAAACATTAATTTAAGGGCGCGTGGCGAAAGTACTCATACGCGAAATTAAAAAGCCTGTTGCGGTGGCCGGGAATCGAACCCGGATCAACTGCTTGGAAGGCAACTATGCTGACCATTACACCACCACCGCACAAGGAAGCGCCCCGACGCCGCGCTGTGTCGGCTTCCCGCCTGTCGGCAGCGGCCGAAGGTGATCGTACCTGGCAGGCGCATTTCGAGGTAGGCTAGGGGAGAACATCCAGCCGCATTCGGACGGCGTATCCGCGCACATTTCGCATCCTTTGGCAAGAGTCGGTGCCGGCGCCGGCGATGCAAGAGTACGCAGAGGACCGCGTTCTGGCGGCATTTTTTAGCAGTGCAGTGCAGGATTCAGCGTCTGCAGCATCTTCTCGACAGAATGCTACGGCGCTTGACGGCAGTCCCACTTTCCCTTGAGACATCTGCTCGGCAAGCAGCGTGAAGTTACTACTGGCCCGAGCATCGGTGGTTCAGTGGTAGAATGCTCGCCTGCCACGCGGGCGGCCCGGGTTCGATTCCCGGCCGATGCATCGTTTTGCTGTTCCCGCGATAATGCTGCCGTGCTGCTTGTGCTCTTGAGATGCACGATCCACAAGAATGTATAGCTGGATTCCCTTGAGAAGAACCGAGAACGCAGCACTCGCGGGTCCCCACTAGGACGCTCGCATCATGTTCTACAGACTAGCGTCGGCCTGGCCTCACAATTTGCTATGTCCAGGTGCCTCCGACGCACTGAACGTTAACGACAAGGAGTGCTGCCTATCGTTTGCAAAAGCTGCAGCAACACCGCAATCAACTGGGCCGGCAATGCACGTCTAGCAACAGAACACGTTATCCAGGAAGTACAGTGTCTTTACGTCTAACATTGGGTATGGTACTTACCCAGTTTCCAGGAAAAGCGGTTCCACCCGTGCCTCGGTAGCGCAGTAGGCAGCGCGTAAGTCTCATAATCTTAAGGTCGTGAGTTCGATCCTCACCCGGGGCATTTAATTTTCTGTGACTGATGGTGATGCTGTTGCTAGGGCACTAACTTATTTCTTGTTTGTTATCCACAACGGTTTCAACGCTTCAGCGGGAAAATGTTTACTTCCTGTTACTGCTACTTACAGCTTCCCTTTCCCTCTTCTCCCAGCACAGCATGAAGCCAAAAGCATTGCTCTGAGACGTTTGAGGTGCGCGCCTTGCCAGTCAGTATGCGCAAAGACGCTCGCAAAGAGAGAAGGGCGCCGACGCGGGACACGACACGAAATGCGACAAGCGACCGTCCGAACCGGCGGAGACACCCCCACATCCGGTGTGGTCTAGTGGCTAGGATACCTGGCTTTCACCCAGGAGGCCCGGGTTCGATTCCCGGTACCGGAACGGAATTTTTTCCACACGAACCGTGACAAGTTTGAGCTGACCGAGCTGCCGTTTCCCGTCCTGCTCGCAATATAGCTACTGTTTCGTGACCGTCAGCAGAATATAGACGAGGGAAGCAGACGTCCGACGACCATAGAAATGGTGTACGGCTTCATGCCATACGTTTCCAGCGCAGGGCTGAGCAACTGCATCTGCCGAGGCCCGTTAGCTCAGTTGGTTAGAGCGTCGTGCTAATAACGCGAAGGTCGTGGGTTCGATCCCCCCACGGGCCACTAGTCTTTTACTACTACGAAAAGGCAGCGCCGATTTCAGCAGGCGAGTGTGATGACCAAAAGATCATCACCCTGCGTGGAAGTTGACGGAGGATCCGAACCCGACTTGTCGGGAAGCGCTACAGCATTCACTCGGCAATGGCCATAATATGTTGAATACACTGGTTCTCAACCGATAAAGACAAGATGAAAGAAAATGTCCGATTGCCGATTTGTAACAACTTTGGCCCTTGTCAGTACTTGGGCGGGTGAGCGCATGGGGACACAGGGTACTGTTGGCAGTTTTACTTCCTATTTTTTCTTTCTCCTTTGTTTTCGGAGCTACAACCCGATTCGGTCATGGACACGCCACCGTGAAAGGATGGGGGAGTGCTGTGTGCCCATCGCCTCGCCTCTCCTTACCTCTCTCAGTCGTTTCTCGTGCTTGTCGTTTTGATATAGGCCGATTTGAGAGCGTCAGCTCTCGCGTCAGCTGAGCAAAGTCGAGACAAGTCGAGACACACTATAGGCTGGTCTGCAGCGAGTAAGAAGGGGGAAAAAAACATTAATTTAAGGGCGCGTGGCGAAAGTACTCATACGCGAAATTAAAAAGCCTGTTGCGGTGGCCGGGAATCGAACCCGGATCAACTGCTTGGAAGGCAACTATGCTGACCATTACACCACCACCGCACAAGGAAGCGCCCCGACGCCGCGCTGTGTCGGCTTCCCGCCTGTCGGCAGCGGCCGAAGGTGATCGTACCTGGCAGGCGCATTTCGAGGTAGGCTAGGGGAGAACATCCAGCCGCATTCGGACGGCGTATCCGCGCACATTTCGCATCCTTTGGCAAGAGTCGGTGCCGGCGCCGGCGATGCAAGAGTACGCAGAGGACCGCGTTCTGGCGGCATTTTTTAGCAGTGCAGTGCAGGATTCAGCGTCTGCAGCATCTTCTCGACAGAATGCTACGGCGCTTGACGGCAGTCCCACTTTCCCTTGAGACATCTGCTCGGCAAGCAGCGTGAAGTTACTACTGGCCCGAGCATCGGTGGTTCAGTGGTAGAATGCTCGCCTGCCACGCGGGCGGCCCGGGTTCGATTCCCGGCCGATGCATCGTTTTGCTGTTCCCGCGATAATGCTGCCGTGCTGCTTGTGCTCTTGAGATGCACGATCCACAAGAATGTATAGCTGGATTCCCTTGAGAAGAACCGAGAACGCAGCACTCGCGGGTCCCCACTAGGACGCTCGCATCATGTTCTACAGACTAGCGTCGGCCTGGCCTCACAATTTGCTATGTCCAGGTGCCTCCGACGCACTGAACGTTAACGACAAGGAGTGCTGCCTATCGTTTGCAAAAGCTGCAGCAACACCGCAATCAACTGGGCCGGCAATGCACGTCTAGCAACAGAACACGTTATCCAGGAAGTACAGTGTCTTTACGTCTAACATTGGGTATGGTACTTACCCAGTTTCCAGGAAAAGCGGTTCCACCCGTGCCTCGGTAGCGCAGTAGGCAGCGCGTAAGTCTCATAATCTTAAGGTCGTGAGTTCGATCCTCACCCGGGGCATTTAATTTTCTGTGACTGATGGTGATGCTGTTGCTAGGGCACTAACTTATTTCTTGTTTGTTATCCACAACGGTTTCAACGCTTCAGCGGGAAAATGTTTACTTCCTGTTACTGCTACTTACAGCTTCCCTTTCCCTCTTCTCCCAGCACAGCATGAAGCCAAAAGCATTGCTCTGAGACGTTTGAGGTGCGCGCCTTGCCAGTCAGTATGCGCAAAGACGCTCGCAAAGAGAGAAGGGCGCCGACGCGGGACACGACACGAAATGCGACAAGCGACCGTCCGAACCGGCGGAGACACCCCCACATCCGGTGTGGTCTAGTGGCTAGGATACCTGGCTTTCACCCAGGAGGCCCGGGTTCGATTCCCGGTACCGGAACGGAATTTTTTCCACACGAACCGTGACAAGTTTGAGCTGACCGAGCTGCCGTTTCCCGTCCTGCTCGCAATATAGCTACTGTTTCGTGACCGTCAGCAGAATATAGACGAGGGAAGCAGACGTCCGACGACCATAGAAATGGTGTACGGCTTCATGCCATACGTTTCCAGCGCAGGGCTGAGCAACTGCATCTGCCGAGGCCCGTTAGCTCAGTTGGTTAGAGCGTCGTGCTAATAACGCGAAGGTCGTGGGTTCGATCCCCCCACGGGCCACTAGTCTTTTACTACTACGAAAAGGCAGCGCCGATTTCAGCAGGCGAGTGTGATGACCAAAAGATCATCACCCTGCGTGGAAGTTGACGGAGGATCCGAACCCGACTTGTCGGGAAGCGCTACAGCATTCACTCGGCAATGGCCATAATATGTTGAATACACTGGTTCTCAACCGATAAAGACAAGATGAAAGAAAATGTCCGATTGCCGATTTGTAACAACTTTGGCCCTTGTCAGTACTTGGGCGGGTGAGCGCATGGGGACACAGGGTACTGTTGGCAGTTTTACTTCCTATTTTTTCTTTCTCCTTTGTTTTCGGAGCTACAACCCGATTCGGTCATGGACACGCCACCGTGAAAGGATGGGGGAGTGCTGTGTGCCCATCGCCTCGCCTCTCCTTACCTCTCTCAGTCGTTTCTCGTGCTTGTCGTTTTGATATAGGCCGATTTGAGAGCGTCAGCTCTCGCGTCAGCTGAGCAAAGTCGAGACAAGTCGAGACACACTATAGGCTGGTCTGCAGCGAGTAAGAAGGGGGAAAAAAACATTAATTTAAGGGCGCGTGGCGAAAGTACTCATACGCGAAATTAAAAAGCCTGTTGCGGTGGCCGGGAATCGAACCCGGATCAACTGCTTGGAAGGCAACTATGCTGACCATTACACCACCACCGCACAAGGAAGCGCCCCGACGCCGCGCTGTGTCGGCTTCCCGCCTGTCGGCAGCGGCCGAAGGTGATCGTACCTGGCAGGCGCATTTCGAGGTAGGCTAGGGGAGAACATCCAGCCGCATTCGGACGGCGTATCCGCGCACATTTCGCATCCTTTGGCAAGAGTCGGTGCCGGCGCCGGCGATGCAAGAGTACGCAGAGGACCGCGTTCTGGCGGCATTTTTTAGCAGTGCAGTGCAGGATTCAGCGTCTGCAGCATCTTCTCGACAGAATGCTACGGCGCTTGACGGCAGTCCCACTTTCCCTTGAGACATCTGCTCGGCAAGCAGCGTGAAGTTACTACTGGCCCGAGCATCGGTGGTTCAGTGGTAGAATGCTCGCCTGCCACGCGGGCGGCCCGGGTTCGATTCCCGGCCGATGCATCGTTTTGCTGTTCCCGCGATAATGCTGCCGTGCTGCTTGTGCTCTTGAGATGCACGATCCACAAGAATGTATAGCTGGATTCCCTTGAGAAGAACCGAGAACGCAGCACTCGCGGGTCCCCACTAGGACGCTCGCATCATGTTCTACAGACTAGCGTCGGCCTGGCCTCACAATTTGCTATGTCCAGGTGCCTCCGACGCACTGAACGTTAACGACAAGGAGTGCTGCCTATCGTTTGCAAAAGCTGCAGCAACACCGCAATCAACTGGGCCGGCAATGCACGTCTAGCAACAGAACACGTTATCCAGGAAGTACAGTGTCTTTACGTCTAACATTGGGTATGGTACTTACCCAGTTTCCAGGAAAAGCGGTTCCACCCGTGCCTCGGTAGCGCAGTAGGCAGCGCGTAAGTCTCATAATCTTAAGGTCGTGAGTTCGATCCTCACCCGGGGCATTTAATTTTCTGTGACTGATGGTGATGCTGTTGCTAGGGCACTAACTTATTTCTTGTTTGTTATCCACAACGGTTTCAACGCTTCAGCGGGAAAATGTTTACTTCCTGTTACTGCTACTTACAGCTTCCCTTTCCCTCTTCTCCCAGCACAGCATGAAGCCAAAAGCATTGCTCTGAGACGTTTGAGGTGCGCGCCTTGCCAGTCAGTATGCGCAAAGACGCTCGCAAAGAGAGAAGGGCGCCGACGCGGGACACGACACGAAATGCGACAAGCGACCGTCCGAACCGGCGGAGACACCCCCACATCCGGTGTGGTCTAGTGGCTAGGATACCTGGCTTTCACCCAGGAGGCCCGGGTTCGATTCCCGGTACCGGAACGGAATTTTTTCCACACGAACCGTGACAAGTTTGAGCTGACCGAGCTGCCGTTTCCCGTCCTGCTCGCAATATAGCTACTGTTTCGTGACCGTCAGCAGAATATAGACGAGGGAAGCAGACGTCCGACGACCATAGAAATGGTGTACGGCTTCATGCCATACGTTTCCAGCGCAGGGCTGAGCAACTGCATCTGCCGAGGCCCGTTAGCTCAGTTGGTTAGAGCGTCGTGCTAATAACGCGAAGGTCGTGGGTTCGATCCCCCCACGGGCCACTAGTCTTTTACTACTACGAAAAGGCAGCGCCGATTTCAGCAGGCGAGTGTGATGACCAAAAGATCATCACCCTGCGTGGAAGTTGACGGAGGATCCGAACCCGACTTGTCGGGAAGCGCTACAGCATTCACTCGGCAATGGCCATAATATGTTGAATACACTGGTTCTCAACCGATAAAGACAAGATGAAAGAAAATGTCCGATTGCCGATTTGTAACAACTTTGGCCCTTGTCAGTACTTGGGCGGGTGAGCGCATGGGGACACAGGGTACTGTTGGCAGTTTTACTTCCTATTTTTTCTTTCTCCTTTGTTTTCGGAGCTACAACCCGATTCGGTCATGGACACGCCACCGTGAAAGGATGGGGGAGTGCTGTGTGCCCATCGCCTCGCCTCTCCTTACCTCTCTCAGTCGTTTCTCGTGCTTGTCGTTTTGATATAGGCCGATTTGAGAGCGTCAGCTCTCGCGTCAGCTGAGCAAAGTCGAGACAAGTCGAGACACACTATAGGCTGGTCTGCAGCGAGTAAGAAGGGGGAAAAAAACATTAATTTAAGGGCGCGTGGCGAAAGTACTCATACGCGAAATTAAAAAGCCTGTTGCGGTGGCCGGGAATCGAACCCGGATCAACTGCTTGGAAGGCAACTATGCTGACCATTACACCACCACCGCACAAGGAAGCGCCCCGACGCCGCGCT